>NW_028254514.1:0-109946 GCF_964263255.1 Lissotriton vulgaris
GGTATTTAATTAACTTCCCGAGCCCCTGGAAGCATGAAAATCACTTTAAACATGCTAATTTTAGCTCTAACACTGATGATCCACCTACAAATGTGAACTGACGTTCAAAAATAAAACAATTGAAAACGGACCATTTTCCACATTTCTGAAGCATGACGTACTGGGGGGGTGTTATCTCTTTTGTCGAAAATCAGCCGTTTTTGCTCGAACATTAAATGCCTCCAAATGGTATTTATTTCACTTCCCGAGCCCCTGGAAGCATGAAAATCACTTTAAACATGCTAATTTTAGCTCTAACACTGATGATCCACCTACAAATGTGAACTGACGTTCAAAAATAAAACATTTGAAAACGGACCATTTTCCACATTTCTGAAGCATGACGTAATGGGGGGGTGTTATCTCTTTTGTCGAAAATCAGCCATTTTTGCTCGAACATTAAATGCCTCCAAATGGTATTTAATTAACTTCCCGGGGTGAAGAAACCCTTTTTGAGAACTCAGAGTGAGTAAATTGGCCATTTTCATGCACTTTTAACCATTCCATAAATCTTGTGTTTTGGGCCCCTGGAAGCATGAAAATCACTTTAAACATGCTAATTTTAGCTCTAACACTGATGATCCACCTACAAATGTGAACTGACGTTCAAAAATAAAACATTTGAAAACGGACCATTTTCCACATTTCTGAAGCATGACGTAATGGGGGGGTGTTATCTCTTTTGTTGAAAATCAGCCGTTTTTGCTCGAACATTAAATGCCTCCAAATGGTATTTAATTAACTTCCCGAGCCCCTGGAAGCATGAAAATCACTTTAAACATGCTAATTTTAGCTCTAACACTGATGATCCACCTACAAATGTGAACTGACGTTCAAAAATAAAACATTTGAAAACGGACCATTTTCCACATTTCTGAAGCATGACGTAATGGGGGGGTGTTATCTCTTTTGTCGAAAATCAGCCGTTTTTGCTCGAACATTAAATGCCTCCAAATGGTATTTAATTACCTTCCCGAGCCCCTGTAAGCATGAAAATCACTTTAAACATGCTAATTTTAGCTCTAACACTGATGATCCACCTACAAATGTGAACTGACGTTCAAAAATAAAACATTTGAAAACGGACCATTTTCCACATTTCTGAAGCATGACGTAATGGGGGGGTGTTATCTCTTTTGTCGAAAATCAGCCGTTTTTGCTCGAACATTAAATGCCTCCAAATGGTATTTAATTAACTTCCTGAGCCCCTGGAAGCATGAAAATCACTTTAAACATGCTAATTTTAGCTCTAACACTGATGATCCACCTACAAATGTGAACTGACGTTCAAAAATAAAACATTTGAAAACGGACCATTTTCCACATTTCTGAAGCATGACGTAATGGGGGGGTGTTATCTCTTTTGTCGAAAATCAGCCGTTTTTGCTCGAACATTAAATGCCTCCAAATGGTATTTAATTAACTTCCCGAGCCCCTGGAAGCATGAAAATCACTTTAAACATGCTAATTTTAGCTCTAACACTGAAATTCCACCTACAAATGTGAACTGACGTTCAAAAATAAAACATTTGAAAACGGACCATTTTCCACATTTCTGAAGCATGACGTAATGGGGGGGTGTTATCTCTTTTGTCGAAAATCAGCCGTTTTTGCTCGAACATTAAATGCCTCCAAATGGTATTTAATTAACTTCCCGGGGTGAAGAAATCCTTTTTGAGAACTCAGAGTGAGTAAATTGGCCATTTTCATGCACTTTTAACCATTCCATAAATCTTGTGTTTTGGGCCCCTGGAAGCATGAAAATCACTTTAAACATGCTAATTTTAGCTCTAACACTGATGATCCACCTACAAATGTGAACTGACGTTCAAAAATAAAACATTTGAAAACGGACCATTTTCCACATTTCTGAAGCATGACGTAATGGGGGGGTGTTATCTCTTTTGTCGAAAATCAGCCGTTTTTGCTCGAACATTAAATGCCTCCAAATGGTATTTACTTAACTTCCCGAGCCCCTGGAAGCATGAAAATCACTTTAAACATGCTAATTTTAGCTCTAACACTGATGATCCACCTACAAATGTGAACTGACGTTCAAAAATAAAACATTTGAAAACGGACCATTTTCCACATTTCTGAAGCATGACGTAATGGGGGGGTGTTATCTCTTTTGTCGAAAATCAGCCGTTTTTGCTCGAACATTAAATGCCTCCAAATGGTATTTATTTCACTTCCCGAGCCCCTGGAAGCATGAAAATCACTTTAAACATGCTAATTTTAGCTCTAACACTGATGATCCACCTACAAATGTGAACTGACGTTCAAAAATAAAACATTTGAAAACGGACCATTTTCCACATTTCTGAAGCATGACGTAATGGGGGGGTGTTATCTCTTTTGTCGAAAATCAGCCGTTTTTGCTCGAACATTAAATGCCTCCAAATGGTATTTAATTAACTTCCCGGGGTGAAGAAACCCTTTTGAGAACTCAGAGTGAGTAAATTGGCCATTTTCATGCACTTTTAACCATTCCATAAATCTTGTGTTTTGGGCCCCTGGAAGCATGAAAATCACTTTAAACATGCTAATTTTAGCTCTAACACTGATGATCCACCTACAAATGTGAACTGACGTTCAAAAATAAAACATTTGAAAACGGACCATTTTCCACATTTCTGAAGCATGACGTAATGGGGGGGTGTTATCTCTTTTGTCGAAAATCAGCCGTTTTTGCTTGAACATTAAATGCCTCCAAATGGTATTTAATTAACTTCCCGAGCCCCTGGAAGCATGAAAATCACTTTAAACATGCTAATTTTAGCTCTAACACTGATGATCCACCTACAAATGTGAACTGACGTTCAAAAATAAAACATTTGAAAACGGACCATTTTCCACATTTCTGAAGCATGACGTAATGGGGGGGTGTTATCTCTTTTGTCGAAAATCAGCCGTTTTTGCTCGAACATTAAATGCCTCCAAATGGTATTTAATTACCTTCCCGAGCCCCTGTAAGCATGAAAATCACTTTAAACATGCTAATTTTAGCTCTAACACTGATGATCCACCTACAAATGTGAACTGACGTTCAAAAATAAAACATTTGAAAACGGACCATTTTCCACATTTCTGAAGCATGACGTAATGGGGGGGTGTTATCTCTTTTGTCGAAAATCAGCCGTTTTTGCTCGAACATTAAATGCCTCCAAATGGTATTTAATTAACTTCCCGAGCCCCTGGAAGCATGAAAATCACTTTAAACATGCTAATTTTAGCTCTAACACTGAAATTCCACCTACAAATGTGAACTGACGTTCAAAAATAAAACATTTGAAAACGGACCATTTTCCACATTTCTGAAGCATGACGTAATGGGGGGGTGTTATCTCTTTTGTCGAAAATCAGCCGTTTTTGCTCGAACATTAAATGCCTCCAAATGGTATTTAATTAACTTCCCGGGGTGAAGAAATCCTTTTTGAGAACTCAGAGTGAGTAAATTGGCCATTTTCATGCACTTTTAACCATTCCATAAATCTTGTGTTTTGGGCCCCTGGAAGCATGAAAATCACTTTAAACATGCTAATTTTAGCTCTAACACTGATGATCCACCTACAAATGTGAACTGACGTTCAAAAATAAAACATTTGAAAACGGACCATTTTCCACATTTCTGAAGCATGACGTAATGGGGGGGTGTTATCTCTTTTGTCGAAAATCAGCCGTTTTTGCTCGAACATTAAATGCCTCCAAATGGTATTTAATTAACTTCCCGAGCCCCTGGAAGCATGAAAATCACTTTAAACATTCTAATTTTAGCTCTAACACTGATGATCCACCTACAAATGTGAACTGACGTTCAAAAATAAAACATTTGAAAACGGACCATTTTCCACATTTCTGAAGCATGACGTAATGGGGGGGTGTTATCTCTTTTGTCGAAAATCAGCCGTTTTTGCTCGAACATTAAATGCCTCCAAATGGTATTTATTTCACTTCCCGAGCCCCTGGAAGCATGAAAATCACTTTAAACATGCTAATTTTAGCTCTAACACTGATGATCCACCTACAAATGTGAACTGACGTTCAAAAATAAAACATTTGAAAACGGACCATTTTCCACATTTCTGAAGCATGACGTAATGGGGGGGTGTTATCTCTTTTGTCGAAAATCAGCCGTTTTTGCTCGAACATTAAATGCCTCCAAATGGTATTTAATTAACTTCCCGAGCCCCTGGAAGCATGAAAATCACTTTAAACATGCTAATTTTAGCTCTAACACTGATGATCCACCTACAAATGTGAACTGACGTTCAAAAATAAAACATTTGAAAACGGACCATTTTCCACATTTCTGAAGCATCACGTAATGGGGGGGTGTTATCTCTTTTGTCGAAAATCAGCCGTTTTTGCTCGAACATTAAATGCCTCCAAATGGTATTTAATTAACTTCCCGGGGTGAAGAAACCCTTTTTGAGAACTCAGAGTGAGTAAATTGGCCATTTTCATGCACTTTTAACCATTCCATAAATCTTGTGTTTTGGGCCCCTGGAAGCATGAAAATCACTTTAAACATGCTAATTTTAGCTCTAACACTGATGATCCACCTACAAATGTGAACTGACGTTCAAAAATAAAACATTTGAAAACGGACCATTTTCCACATTTCTGAAGCATGACGTAATGGGGGGGTGTTATCTCTTTTGTCGAAAATCAGCCGTTTTTGCTCGAACATTAAATGCCTCCAAATGGTATTTAATTAACTTCCCGAGCCCCTGGAAGCATGAAAATCACTTTAAACATGCTAATTTTAGCTCTAACACTGATGATCCACCTACAAATGTGAACTGACGTTCAAAAATAAAACATTTGAAAACGGACCATTTTCCACATTTCTGAAGCATGACGTAATGGGGGGGTGTTATCTCTTTTGTCGAAAATCAGCCGTTTTTGCTCGAACATTAAATGCCTCCAAATGGTATTTAATTAACTTCCCGGGGTGAAGAAACCCTTTTTGAGAACTCAGAGTGAGTAAATTGGCCATTTTCATGCACTTTTAACCATTCCATAAATCTTGTGTTTTGGGCCCCTGGAAGCATGAAAATCACTTTAAACATGCTAATTTTAGCTCTAACACTGATGATCCACCTACAAATGTGAACTGACGTTCAAAAATAAAACATTTGAAAACGGACCATTTTCCACATTTCTGAAGCATGACGTAATGGGGGGGTGTTATCTCTTTTGTCGAAAATCAGCCGTTTTTGCTCGAACATTAAATGCCTCCAAATGGTATTTATTTCACTTCCCGAGCCCCTGGAAGCATGAAAATCACTTTAAACATGCTAATTTTAGCTCTAACACTGATGATCCACCTACAAATGTGAACTGACGTTCAAAAATAAAACATTTGAAAACGGACCATTTTCCACATTTCTGAAGCATGACGTAATGGGGGGGTGTTATCTCTTTTGTCGAAAATCAGCCGTTTTTGCTCGAACATTAAATGCCTCCAAATGGTATTTAATTAACTTCCCGAGCCCCTGGAAGCATGAAAATCACTTTAAACATGCTAATTTTAGCTCTAACACTGATGATCCACCTACAAATGTGAACTGACGTTCAAAAATAAAACAATTGAAAACGGACCATTTTCCACATTTCTGAAGCATGACGTACTGGGGGGGTGTTATCTCTTTTGTCGAAAATCAGCCGTTTTTGCTCGAACATTAAATGCCTCCAAATGGTATTTATTTCACTTCCCGAGCCCCTGGAAGCATGAAAATCACTTTAAACATGCTAATTTTAGCTCTAACACTGATGATCCACCTACAAATGTGAACTGACGTTCAAAAATAAAACATTTGAAAACGGACCATTTTCCACATTTCTGAAGCATGACGTAATGGGGGGGTGTTATCTCTTTTGTCGAAAATCAGCCATTTTTGCTCGAACATTAAATGCCTCCAAATGGTATTTAATTAACTTCCCGGGGTGAAGAAACCCTTTTTGAGAACTCAGAGTGAGTAAATTGGCCATTTTCATGCACTTTTAACCATTCCATAAATCTTGTGTTTTGGGCCCCTGGAAGCATGAAAATCACTTTAAACATGCTAATTTTAGCTCTAACACTGATGATCCACCTACAAATGTGAACTGACGTTCAAAAATAAAACATTTGAAAACGGACCATTTTCCACATTTCTGAAGCATGACGTAATGGGGGGGTGTTATCTCTTTTGTTGAAAATCAGCCGTTTTTGCTCGAACATTAAATGCCTCCAAATGGTATTTAATTAACTTCCCGAGCCCCTGGAAGCATGAAAATCACTTTAAACATGCTAATTTTAGCTCTAACACTGATGATCCACCTACAAATGTGAACTGACGTTCAAAAATAAAACATTTGAAAACGGACCATTTTCCACATTTCTGAAGCATGACGTAATGGGGGGGTGTTATCTCTTTTGTCGAAAATCAGCCGTTTTTGCTCGAACATTAAATGCCTCCAAATGGTATTTAATTACCTTCCCGAGCCCCTGTAAGCATGAAAATCACTTTAAACATGCTAATTTTAGCTCTAACACTGATGATCCACCTACAAATGTGAACTGACGTTCAAAAATAAAACATTTGAAAACGGACCATTTTCCACATTTCTGAAGCATGACGTAATGGGGGGGTGTTATCTCTTTTGTCGAAAATCAGCCGTTTTTGCTCGAACATTAAATGCCTCCAAATGGTATTTAATTAACTTCCTGAGCCCCTGGAAGCATGAAAATCACTTTAAACATGCTAATTTTAGCTCTAACACTGATGATCCACCTACAAATGTGAACTGACGTTCAAAAATAAAACATTTGAAAACGGACCATTTTCCACATTTCTGAAGCATGACGTAATGGGGGGGTGTTATCTCATTTGTCGAAAATCAGCCGTTTTTGCTCGAACATTAAATGCCTCCAAATGGTATTTATTTCACTTCCCGGGGTGAAGAAACCCTTTTTGAGAACTCAGAGTGAGTAAATTGGCCATTTTCATGCACTTTTAACCATTCCATTAATCTTGTGTTTTGGGCCCCTGGAAGCATGAAAATCACTTTAAACATGCTAATTTTAGCTCTAACACTGATGATCCACCTACAAATGTGAACTGACGTTCAAAAATAAAACATTTGAAAACGGACCATTTTCCACATTTCTGAAGCATGACGTAATGGGGGGTGTTATCTCTTTTGTCGAAAATCAGCCGTTTTTGCTCGAACATTAAATGCCTCCAAATGGTATTTATTTCACTTCCCGAGCCCCTGGAAGCATGAAAATCACTTTAAACATGCTAATTTTAGCTCTAACACTGATGATCCACCTACAAATGTGAACTGACGTTCAAAAATAAAACATTTGAAAACGGACCATTTTCCACATTTCTGAAGCATGACGTAATGGGGGGGTGTTATCTCTTTTGTCGAAAATCAGCCGTTTTTGCTCGAACATTAAATGCCTCCAAATGGTATTTATTTCACTTCCCGAGCCCCTGGAAGCATGAAAATCACTTTAAACATGCTAATTTTAGCTCTAACACTGATGATCCACCTACAAATGTGAACTGACGTTCAAAAATAAAACATTTGAAAACGGACCATTTTCCACATTTCTGAAGCATGACGTAATGGGGGGGTGTTATCTCTTTTATCAAAAATCAGCCGTTTTTGCTCGAACATTAAATGCCTCCAAATGGTATTTAATTAACTTCCCGAGCCCCTGGAAGCATGAAAATCACTTTAAACATGCTAATTTTAGCTCTAACACTGATGATCCACCTACAAATGTGAACTGACGTTCAAAAATAAAACATTTGAAAACGGACCATTTTCCACATTTCTGAAGCATGACGTAATGGGGGGGTGTTATCTCTTTTGTCGAAAATCAGCCGTTTTTGCTCGAACATTAAATGCCTCCAAATGGTATTTATTTCACTTCCCGAGCCCCTGGAAGCATGAAAATCACTTTAAACATGCTAATTTTAGCTCTAACACTGATGATCCACCTACAAATGTGAACTGACGTTCAAAAATAAAACATTTGAAAACGGACCATTTTCCACATTTCTGAAGCATGACGTAATGGGGGGGTGTTATCTCTTTTGTCGAAAATCAGCCGTTTTTGCTCGAACATTAAATGCCTCCAAATGGTATTTAATTAACTTCCCGAGCCCCTGGAAGCATGAAAATCACTTTAAACATGCTAATTTTAGCTCTAACACTGATGATCCACCTACAAATGTGAACTGACGTTCAAAAATAAAACATTTGAAAACGGACCATTTTCCACATTTCTGAAGCATGACGTAATGGGGGGGTGTTATCTCTTTTGTCGAAAATCAGCCGTTTTTGCTCGAACATTAAATGCCTCCAAATGGTATTTATTTCACTTCCCGAGCCCCTGGAAGCATGAAAATCACTTTAAACATGCTAATTTTAGCTCTAACACTGATGATCCACCTACAAATGTGAACTGACGTTCAAAAATAAAACATTTGAAAACGGACCATTTTCCACATTTCTGAAGCATGACGTAATGGGGGGGTGTTATCTCTTTTGTCGAAAATCAGCCGTTTTTGCTCGAACATTAAATGCCTCCAAATGGTATTTAATTAACTTCCCGAGCCCCTGGAAGCATGAACATCACTTTAAACATGCTAATTTTAGCTCTAACACTGATGATCCACCTACAAATGTGAACTGACGTTCAAAAATAAAACAATTGAAAACGGACCATTTTCCACATTTCTGAAGCATGACGTAATGGGGGGGTGTTATCTCTTTTGTCGAAAATCAGCCGTTTTTGCTCGAACATTAAATGCCTCCAAATGGTATTTAATTACCTTCCCGAGCCCCTGTAAGCATGAAAATCACTTTAAACATGCTAATTTTAGCTCTAACACTGATGATCCACCTACAAATGTGAACTGACGTTCAAAAATAAAACATTTGAAAACGGACCATTTTCCACATTTCTGAAGCATGACGTAATGGGGGGGTGTTATCTCTTTTGTCGAAAATCAGCCGTTTTTGCTCGAACATTAAATGCCTCCAAATGGTATTTAATTAACTTCCTGAGCCCCTGGAAGCATGAAAATCACTTTAAACATGCTAATTTTAGCTCTAACACTGATGATCCACCTACAAATGTGAACTGACGTTCAAAAATAAAACATTTGAAAACGGACCATTTTCCACATTTCTGAAGCATGACGTAATGGGGGGGTGTTATCTCATTTGTCGAAAATCAGCCGTTTTTGCTCGAACATTAAATGCCTCCAAATGGTATTTATTTCACTTCCCGGGGTGAAGAAACCCTTTTTGAGAACTCAGAGTGAGTAAATTGGCCATTTTCATGCACTTTTAACCATTCCATTAATCTTGTGTTTTGGGCCCCTGGAAGCATGAAAATCACTTTAAACATGCTAATTTTAGCTCTAACACTGATGATCCACCTACAAATGTGAACTGACGTTCAAAAATAAAACATTTGAAAACGGACCATTTTCCACATTTCTGAAGCATGACGTAATGGGGGGTGTTATCTCTTTTGTCGAAAATCAGCCGTTTTTGCTCGAACATTAAATGCCTCCAAATGGTATTTATTTCACTTCCCGAGCCCCTGGAAGCATGAAAATCACTTTAAACATGCTAATTTTAGCTCTAACACTGATGATCCACCTACAAATGTGAACTGACGTTCAAAAATAAAACATTTGAAAACGGACCATTTTCCACATTTCTGAAGCATGACGTAATGGGGGGGTGTTATCTCTTTTGTCGAAAATCAGCCGTTTTTGCTCGAACATTAAATGCCTCCAAATGGTATTTATTTCACTTCCCGAGCCCCTGGAAGCATGAAAATCACTTTAAACATGCTAATTTTAGCTCTAACACTGATGATCCACCTACAAATGTGAACTGACGTTCAAAAATAAAACATTTGAAAACGGACCATTTTCCACATTTCTGAAGCATGACGTAATGGGGGGGTGTTATCTCTTTTATCAAAAATCAGCCGTTTTTGCTCGAACATTAAATGCCTCCAAATGGTATTTAATTAACTTCCCGAGCCCCTGGAAGCATGAAAATCACTTTAAACATGCTAATTTTAGCTCTAACACTGATGATCCACCTACAAATGTGAACTGACGTTCAAAAATAAAACATTTGAAAACGGACCATTTTCCACATTTCTGAAGCATGACGTAATGGGGGGGTGTTATCTCTTTTGTCGAAAATCAGCCGTTTTTGCTCGAACATTAAATGCCTCCAAATGGTATTTATTTCACTTCCCGAGCCCCTGGAAGCATGAAAATCACTTTAAACATGCTAATTTTAGCTCTAACACTGATGATCCACCTACAAATGTGAACTGACGTTCAAAAATAAAACATTTGAAAACGGACCATTTTCCACATTTCTGAAGCATGACGTAATGGGGGGGTGTTATCTCTTTTGTCGAAAATCAGCCGTTTTTGCTCGAACATTAAATGCCTCCAAATGGTATTTAATTAACTTCCCGAGCCCCTGGAAGCATGAAAATCACTTTAAACATGCTAATTTTAGCTCTAACACTGATGATCCACCTACAAATGTGAACTGACGTTCAAAAATAAAACATTTGAAAACGGACCATTTTCCACATTTCTGAAGCATGACGTAATGGGGGGGTGTTATCTCTTTTGTCGAAAATCAGCCGTTTTTGCTCGAACATTAAATGCCTCCAAATGGTATTTATTTCACTTCCCGAGCCCCTGGAAGCATGAAAATCACTTTAAACATGCTAATTTTAGCTCTAACACTGATGATCCACCTACAAATGTGAACTGACGTTCAAAAATAAAACATTTGAAAACGGACCATTTTCCACATTTCTGAAGCATGACGTAATGGGGGGGTTTTATCTCTTTTGTCGAAAATCAGCCATTTTTGCTCGAACATTAAATGCCTCCAAATGGTATTTAATTAACTTCCCGAGCCCCTGGAAGCATGAAAATCACTTTAAACATGCTAATTTTAGCTCTAACACTGATGATCCACCTACAAATGTGAACTGACGTTCAAAAATAAAACATTTGAAAACGGACCATTTTCCACATTTCTGAAGCATGACGTAATGGGGGGGTGTTATCTCTTTTGTCGAAAATCAGCCGTTTTTGCTCGAACATTAAATGCCTCCAAATGGTATTTAATTAACTTCCCGGGGTGAAGAAACCCTTTTTGAGAACTCAGAGTGAGTAAATTGGCCATTTTCATGCACTTTTAACCATTCCATAAATCTTGTGTTTTGGGCCCCTGGAAGCATGAAAATCACTTTAAACATGCTAATTTTAGCTCTAACACTGATGATCCACCTACAAATGTGAACTGACGTTCAAAAATAAAACATTTGAAAACGGACCATTTTCCACATTTCTGAAGCATGACGTAATGGGGGGGTGTTATCTCTTTTGTCGAAAATCAGCCGTTTTTGCTCGAACATTAAATGCCTCCAAATGGTATTTAATTAACTTCCCGAGCCCCTGGAAGCATGAAAATCACTTTAAACATGCTAATTTTAGCTCTAACACTGATGATCCACCTACAAATGTGAACTGACGTTCAAAAATAAAACATTTGAAAACGGACCATTTTCCACATTTCTGAAGCATGACGTAATGGGGGGGGTGTTATCTCTTTTGTCGAAAATCAGCTGTTTTTGCTTCAACATTAAATGCCTCCAAATAGTATTTAATTCACTTCCCGAGCCCCTGGAAGCATGAAAATCACTTTAAACATGCTAATTTTAGCTCTAACACTGATGATCCACCTACAAATGTGAACTGACGTTCAAAAATAAAACATTTGAAAACGGACCATTTTCCACATTTCTGAAGCATGACGTAATGGGGGGGTGTTATCTCTTTTGTCGAAAATCAGCCGTTTTTGCTCGAACATTAAATGCCTCCAAATGGTATTTAATTAACTTCCCGCGGTGAAGAAACCCTTTTTGAGAACTCAGAGTGAGTAAATTGGCCATTTTCATGCACTTTTAACCATTCCATAAATCTTGTGTTTTGGGCCCCTGGAAGCATGAAAATCACTTTAAACATGCTAATTTTAGCTCTAACACTGATGATCCACCTACAAATGTGAACTGACGTTCAAAAATAAAACATTTGAAAACGGACCATTTTCCACATTTCTGAAGCATGACGTAATGGGGGGGTGTTATCTCTTTTGTCGAAAATCAGCCGTTTTTGCTCGAACATTAAATGCCTCCAAATGGTATTTATTTCACTTCCCGAGCCCCTGGAAGCATGAAAATCACTTTAAACATGCTAATTTTAGCTCTAACACTGATGATCCACCTACAAATGTGAACTGACGTTCAAAAATAAAACATTTGAAAACGGACCATTTTCCACATTTCTGAAGCATGACGTAATGGGGGGGTGTTATCTCTTTTGTCGAAAATCAGCCGTTTTTGCTCGAACATTAAATGCCTCCAAATGGTATTTAATTAACTTCCCGAGCCCCTGGAAGCATGAAAATCACTTTAAACATGCTAATTTTAGCTCTAACACTGATGATCCACCTACAAATGTGAACTGACGTTCAAAAATAAAACATTTGAAAACGGACCATTTTCCACATTTCTGAAGCATGACGTAATGGGGGGGTGTTATCTCTTTTGTCGAAAATCAGCCGTTTTTGCTCGAACATTAAATACCTCCAAATGGTATTTAATTAACTTCCCGAGCCCCTGGAAGCATGAAAATCACTTTAAACATGCTAATTTTAGCTCTAACACTGATGATCCACCTACAAATGTGAACTGACGTTCAAAAATAAAACATTTGAAAACGGACCATTTTCCACATTTCTGAAGCATGACGTAATGGGGGGGTGTTATCTCTTTTGTCGAAAATCAGCCGTTTTTGCTCGAACATTAAATGCCTCCAAATGGTATTTAATTAACTTCCCGAGCCCCTGGAAGCATGAAAATCACTTTAAACATGCTAATTTTAGCTCTAACACTGAAATTCCACCTACAAATGTGAACTGACGTTCAAAAATAAAACATTTGAAAACGGACCATTTTCCACATTTCTGAAGCATGACGTAATGGGGGGGTGTTATCTCTTTTGTCGAAAATCAGCCGTTTTTGCTCGAACATTAAATGCCTCCAAATGGTATTTAATTAACTTCCCGGGGTGAAGAAACCCTTTTTGAGAACTCAGAGTGAGTAAATTGGCCATTTTCATGCACTTTTAACCATTCCATAAATCTTGTGTTTTGGGCCCCTGGAAGCATGAAAATCACTTTAAACATGCTAATTTTAGCTCTAACACTGATGATCCACCTACAAATGTGAACTGACGTTCAAAAATAAAACATTTGAAAACGGACCATTTTCCACATTTCTGAAGCATGACGTAATGGGGGGGTGTTATCTCTTTTGTCGAAAATCTGCCGTTTTTGCTCGAACATTAAATGCCTCCAAATGGTATTTAATTAACTTCCCGAGCCCCTGGAAGCATGAAAATCACTTTAAACATTCTAATTTTAGCTCTAACACTGATGATCCACCTACAAATGTGAACTGACGTTCAAAAATAAAACATTTGAAAACGGACCATTTTCCACATTTCTGAAGCATGACGTAATGGGGGGGTGTTATCTCTTTTGTCGAAAATCAGCCGTTTTTGCTCGAACATTAAATGCCTCCAAATGGTATTTATTTCACTTCCCGAGCCCCTGGAAGCATGAAAATCACTTTAAACATGCTAATTTTAGCTCTAACACTGATGATCCACCTACAAATGTGAACTGACGTTCAAAAATAAAACATTTGAAAACGGACCATTTTCCACATTTCTGAAGCATGACGTAATGGGGGGGTGTTATCTCTTTTGTCGAAAATCAGCCGTTTTTGCTCGAACATTAAATGCCTCCAAATGGTATTTAATTAACTTCCCGAGCCCCTGGAAGCATGAAATCACTTTAAACATGCTAATTTTAGCTCTAACACTGATGATCCACCTACAAATGTGAACTGACGTTCAAAAATAAAACATTTGAAAACGGACCATTTTCCACATTTCTGAAGCATGACGTAATGGGGGGGTGTTATCTCTTTTGTCGAAAATCAGCCGTTTTTGCTCGAACATTAAATGCCTCCAAATGGTATTTAATTAACTTCCCGAGCCCCTGGAAGCATGACAATCACTTTAAACATGCTAATTTTAGCTCTAACACTGATGATCCACCTACAAATGTGAACTGACGTTCAAAAATAAAACATTTGAAAACGGACCATTTTCCACATTTCTGAAGCATGACGTAATGGGGGGGATGTTATCTCTTTTGTCGAAAATCAGCCGTTTTTGCTCAAACATTAAATGCCTCCAAATGGTATTTAATTAACTTCCCGAGCTCCTGGAAGCATGAAAATCACTTTAAACATGCTAATTTTAGCTCTAACACTGATGATCCACCTACAAATGTGAACTGACGTTCAAAAATAAAACATTTGAAAACGGACCATTTTCCACATTTCTGAAGCATGACGTAATGGGGGGGGTGTTATCTCTTTTGTCGAAAATCAGCCGTTTTTGCTCGAACATTAAATGCCTCCAAATGGTATTTAATTAACTTCCCGAGCCCCTGTAAGCATGAAAATCACTTTAAACATGCTAATTTTAGCTCTAACACTGATGATCCACCTACAAATGTGAACTGACGTTCAAAAATAAAACATTTGAAAACGGACCATTTTCCACATTTCTGAAGCATGACGTAATGGGGGGGGTGTTATCTCTTTTGTCGAAAATCAGCCGTTTTTGCTCGAACATTAAATGCCTCCAAATGGTATTTATTTCACTTCCCGGGGTGAAGAAACCCTTTTTGAGAACTCAGAGTGAGTAAATTGGCCATTTTCATGCACTTTTAACCATTCCATTAATCTTGTGTTTTGGGCCCCTGGAAGCATGAAAATCACTTTAAACATGCTAATTTTAGCTCTAACACTGATGATCCACCTACAAATGTGAACTGACGTTCAAAAATAAAACATTTGAAAACGGACCATTTTCCACATTTCTGAAGCATGACGTAATGGGGGGGTGTTATCTCTTTTGTCGAAAATCAGCCGTTTTTGCTCGAACATTAAATGCCTCCAAATGGTATTTATTTCACTTCCCGAGCCCCTGGAAGCATGAAAATCACTTTAAACATGCTAATTTTAGCTCTAACACTGATGATCCACCTACAAATGTGAACTGACGTTCAAAAATAAAACATTTGAAAACGGACCATTTTCCACATTTCTGAAGCATGACGTAATGGGGGGGTGTTATCTCTTTTGTCGAAAATCAGCCGTTTTTGCTCGAACATTAAATGCCTCCAAATGGTATTTAATTAACTTCCCGAGCCCCTGGAAGCATGAAAATCACTTTAAACATGCTAATTTTAGCTCTAACACTGATGATCCACCTACAAATGTGAACTGACGTTCAAAAATAAAACATTTGAAAACGGACCATTTTCCACATTTCTGAAGCATGACGTAATGGGGGGGTGTTATCTCTTTTGTCGAAAATCAGCCGTTTTTGCTCGAACATTAAATGCCTCCAAATGGTATTTATTTCACTTCCCGAGCCCCTGGAAGCATGAAAATCACTTTAAACATGCTAATTTTAGCTCTAACACTGATGATCCACCTACAAATGTGAACTGACGTTCAAAAATAAAACATTTGAAAACGGACCATTTTCCACATTTCTGAAGCATGACGTAATGGGGGGGTGTTATATCTTTTGTCGAAAATCAGCCGTTTTTGCTCGAACATTAAATGCCTCCAAATGGTATTTAATTAACTTCCCGAGCCCCTGGAAGCATGAAAATCACTTTAAACATGCTAATTTTAGCTCTAACACTGATGATCCACCTACAAATGTGAACTGACGTTCAAAAATAAAACATTTGAAAACGGACCATTTTCCACATTTCTGAAGCATGACGTAATGGGGGGGTGTTATCTCTTTTGTCGAAAATCAGCCGTTTTTGCTCGAACATTAAATGCCTCCAAATGGTATTTAATTAACTTCCCGGGGTGAAGAAACCCTTTTTGAGAACTCAGAGTGAGTAAATTGGCCATTTTCATGCACTTTTAACCATTCCATAAATCTTGTGTTTTGGGCCCCTGGAAGCATGAAAATCACTTTAAACATGCTAATTTTAGCTCTAACACTGATGATCCACCTACAAATGTGAACTGACGTTCAAAAATAAAACATTTGAAAACGGACCATTTTCCACATTTCTGAAGCATGACGTAATGGGGGGGTGTTATCTCTTTTGTCGAAAATCAGCCGTTTTTGCTCGAACATTAAATGCCTCCAAATGGTATTTCTTTCACTTCCCGAGCCCCTGGAAGCATGAAAATCACTTTAAACATGCTAATTTTAGCTCTAACACTGATAATCCACCTACAAATGTGAACTGACGTTCAAAAATAAAACATTTGAAAACGGACCATTTTCCACATTTCTGAAGCATGACGTAATGGGGGGGTGTTATCTCTTTTGTCGAAAATCAGCCGTTTTTGCTCGAACATTAAATGCCTCCAAATGGTATTTATTTCACTTCCCGAGCCCCTGGAAGCATGAAAATCACTTTAAACATGCTAATTTTAGCTCTAACACTGATGATCCACCTACAAATGTGAACTGACGTTCAAAAATAAAACATTTGAAAACGGACCATTTTCCACATTTCTGAAGCATGACGTAATGGGGGGGTGTTATCTCTTTTGTCGAAAATCAGACGTTTTTGCTCGAACATTAAATGCCTCCAAATGGTATTTAATTAACTTCCCGAGCCCCTGGAAGCATGAAAATCACTTTAAACATGCTAATTTTAGCTCTAACACTGATGATCCACCTACAAATGTGAACTGACGTTCAAAAATAAAACATTTGAAAACGGACCATTTTCCACATTTCTGAAGCATGACGTAATGGGGGGGTGTTATCTCTTTTGTCGAAAATCAGCCGTTTTTGCTCGAACATTAAATGCCTCCAAATGGTATTTAATTAACTTCCCGAGCCCCTGGAAGCATGAAAATCACTTTAAACATGCTAATTTTAGCTCTAACACTGATGATCCACCTACAAATGTGAACTGACGTTCAAAAATAAAACATTTGAAAACGGACCATTTTCCACATTTCTGAAGCATGGTGTAATGGGGGGGATGTTATCTCTTTTGTCGAAAATCAGCCGTTTTTGCTCAAACATTAAATGCCTCCAAATGGTATTTAATTAACTTCCCGAGCTCCTGGAAGCATGAAAATCACTTTAAACATGCTAATTTTAGCTCTAACACTGATGATCCACCTACAAATGTGAACTGACGTTCAAAAATAAAACATTTGAAAACGGACCATTTTCCACATTTCTGAAGCATGACGTAATGGGGGGGGTGTTATCTCTTTTGTCGAAAATCAGCCGTTTTTGCTCGAACATTAAATGCCTCCAAATGGTATTTAATTAACTTCCCGAGCCCCTGTAAGCATGAAAATCACTTTAAACATGCTAATTTTAGCTCTAACACTGATGATCCACCTACAAATGTGAACTGACGTTCAAAAATAAAACATTTGAAAACGGACCATTTTCCACATTTCTGAAGCATGACGTAATGGGGGGGGTGTTATCTCTTTTGTCGAAAATCAGCCGTTTTTGCTCGAACATTAAATGCCTCCAAATGGTATTTAATTAACTTCCCGAGCCCCTGGAAGCATGAAAATCACTTTAAACATTCTAATTTTAGCTCTAACACTGATGATCCACCTACAAATGTGAACTGACGTTCAAAAATAAAACATTTGAAAACGGACCATTTTCCACATTTCTGAAGCATGACGTAATGGGGGGGTGTTATCTCTTTTGTCGAAAATCAGCCGTTTTTGCTCGAACATTAAATGCCTCCAAATGGTATTTATTTCACTTCCCGAGCCCCTGGAAGCATGAAAATCACTTTAAACATGCTAATTTTAGCTCTAACACTGATGATCCACCTACAAATGTGAACTGACGTTCAAAAATAAAACATTTGAAAACGGACCATTTTCCACATTTCTGAAGCATGACGTAATGGGGGGGTGTTATCTCTTTTGTCGAAAATCAGCCGTTTTTGCTCGAACATTAAATGCCTCCAAATGGTATTTAATTAACTTCCCGAGCCCCTGGAAGCATGAAAATCACTTTAAACATGCTAATTTTAGCTCTAACACTGATGATCCACCTACAAATGTGAACTGACGTTCAAAAATAAAACATTTGAAAACGGACCATTTTCCACATTTCTGAAGCATGACGTAATGGGGGGGTGTTATCTCTTTTGTCGAAAATCAGCCGTTTTTGCTCGAACATTAAATGCCTCCAAATGGTATTTAATTAACTTCCCGAGCCCCTGGAAGCATGAAAATCACTTTAAACATGCTAATTTTAGCTCTAACACTGATGATCCACCTACAAATGTGAACTGACGTTCAAAAATAAAACATTTGAAAACGGACCATTTTCCACATTTCTGAAGCATGACGTAATGGGGGGGATGTTATCTCTTTTGTCGAAAATCAGCCGTTTTTGCTCAAACATTAAATGCCTCCAAATGGTATTTAATTAACTTCCCGAGCTCCTGGAAGCATGAAAATCACTTTAAACATGCTAATTTTAGCTCTAACACTGATGATCCACCTACAAATGTGAACTGACGTTCAAAAATAAAACATTTGAAAACGGACCATTTTCCACATTTCTGAAGCATGACGTAATGGGGGGGGTGTTATCTCTTTTGTCGAAAATCAGCCGTTTTTGCTCGAACATTAAATGCCTCCAAATGGTATTTAATTAACTTCCCGAGCCCCTGTAAGCATGAAAATCACTTTAAACATGCTAATTTTAGCTCTAACACTGATGATCCACCTACAAATGTGAACTGACGTTCAAAAATAAAACATTTGAAAACGGACCATTTTCCACATTTCTGAAGCATGACGTAATGGGGGGGGTGTTATCTCTTTTGTCGAAAATCAGCCGTTTTTGCTCGAACATTAAATGCCTCCAAATGGTATTTATTTCACTTCCCGGGGTGAAGAAACCCTTTTTGAGAACTCAGAGTGAGTAAATTGGCCATTTTCATGCACTTTTAACCATTCCATTAATCTTGTGTTTTGGGCCCCTGGAAGCATGAAAATCACTTTAAACATGCTAATTTTAGCTCTAACACTGATGATCCACCTACAAATGTGAACTGACGTTCAAAAATAAAACATTTGAAAACGGACCATTTTCCACATTTCTGAAGCATGACGTAATGGGGGGGTGTTATCTCTTTTGTCGAAAATCAGCCGTTTTTGCTCGAACATTAAATGCCTCCAAATGGTATTTATTTCACTTCCCGAGCCCCTGGAAGCATGAAAATCACTTTAAACCTGCTAATTTTAGCTCTAACACTGATGATCCACCTACAAATGTGAACTGACGTTCAAAAATAAAACATTTGAAAACGGACCATTTTCCACATTTCTGAAGCATGACGTAATGGGGGGGTGTTATCTCTTTTGTCGAAAATCAGCCGTTTTTGCTCGAACATTAAATGCCTCCAAATGGTATTTAATTAACTTCCCGAGCCCCTGGAAGCATGAAAATCACTTTAAACATGCTAATTTTAGCTCTAACACTGATGATCCACCTACAAATGTGAACTGACGTTCAAAAATAAAACATTTGAAAACGGACCATTTTCCACATTTCTGAAGCATGACGTAATGGGGGGGTGTTATCTCTTTTGTCGAAAATCAGCCGTTTTTGCTCGAACATTAAATGCCTCCAAATGGTATTTATTTCACTTCCCGAGCCCCTGGAAGCATGAAAATCACTTTAAACATGCTAATTTTAGCTCTAACACTGATGATCCAC
Organism: Lissotriton vulgaris; assembly: GCF_964263255.1. Lineage (NCBI taxonomy): Eukaryota > Metazoa > Chordata > Amphibia > Caudata > Salamandridae > Lissotriton > Lissotriton vulgaris. The sequence goes on from NW_028254514.1 coordinate 20,010, forward strand.
CTACAAATGTGAACTGACGTTCAAAAATAAAACATTTGAAAACGGACCATTTTCCACATTTCTGAAGCATGACGTAATGGGGGGGTGTTATCTCTTTTGTCGAAAATCAGCCGTTTTTGCTCGAACATTAAATGCCTCCAAATGGTATTTAATTAACTTCCCGAGCCCCTGGAAGCATGAAAATCACTTTAAACATGCTAATTTTAGCTCTAACACTGATGATCCACCTACAAATGTGAACTGACGTTCAAAAATAAAACATTTGAAAACGGACCATTTTCCACATTTCTGAAGCATGACGTAATGGGGGGGTGTTATCTCTTTTGTCGAAAATCAGCCGTTTTTGCTCGAACATTAAATGCCTCCAAATGGTATTTAATTAACTTCCCGAGCCCCTGGAAGCATGAAAATCACTTTAAACATGCTAATTTTAGCTCTAACACTGAAATTCCACCTACAAATGTGAACTGACGTTCAAAAATAAAACATTTGAAAACGGACCATTTTCCACATTTCTGAAGCATGACGTAATGGGGGGGTGTTATCTCTTTTGTCGAAAATCAGCCGTTTTTGCTCGAACATTAAATGCCTCCAAATGGTATTTATTTCACTTCCCGAGCCCCTGGAAGCATGAAAATCACTTTAAACATGCTAATTTTAGCTCTAACACTGATGATCCACCTACAAATGTGAACTGACGTTCAAAAATAAAACATTTGAAAACGGACCATTTTCCACATTTCTGAAGCATGACGTAATGGGGGGGTGTTATCTCTTTTGTCGAAAATCAGCCGTTTTTGCTCGAACATTAAATGCCTCCAAATGGTATTTAATTAACTTCCAGAGCCCCTGGAAGCATGAAAATCACTTTAAACATGCTAATTTTAGCTCTAACACTGATGATCCACCTACAAATGTGAACTGACGTTCAAAAATAAAACATTTGAAAACGGACCATTTTCCACATTTCTGAAGCATCACGTAATGGGGGGGTGTTATCTCTTTTGTCGAAAATCAGCCGTTTTTGCTCGAACATTAAATGCCTCCAAATGGTATTTAATTAACTTCCCGGGGTGAAGAAACCCTTTTTGAGAACTCAGAGTGAGTAAATTGGCCATTTTCATGCACTTTTAACCATTCCATAAATCTTGTGTTTTGGGCCCCTGGAAGCATGAAAATCACTTTAAACATGCTAATTGTAGCTCTAACACTGATGATCCACCTACAAATGTGAACTGACGTTCAAAAATAAAACATTTGAAAACTGACCATTTTCCACATTTCTGAAGCATGACGTAATGGGGGGGTGTTATCTCTTTTGTCGAAAATCAGCCGTTTTTGCTCGAACATTAAATGCCTCCAAATGGTATTTAATTAACTTCCCGAGCCCCTGGAAGCATGAAAATCACTTTAAACATGCTAATTTTAGCTCTAACACTGATGATCCACCTACAAATGTGAACTGACGTTCAAAAATAAAACATTTGAAAACGGACCATTTTCCACATTTCTGAAGCATGACGTAATGGGGGGTGTTATCTCTTTTGTCGAAAATCAGCCGTTTTTGCTCGAACATTAAATGCCTCCAAATGGTATTTAATTAACTTCCCGGGGTGAAGAAACCCTTTTTGAGAACTCAGAGTGAGTAAATTGGCCATTTTCATGCACTTTTAACCATTCCATAAATCTTGTGTTTTGGGCCCCTGGAAGCATGAAAATCACTTTAAACATGCTAATTTTAGCTCTAACACTGATGATCCACCTACAAATGTGAACTGACGTTCAAAAATAAAACATTTGAAAACGGACCATTTTCCACATTTCTGAAGCATGACGTAATGGGGGGGTGTTATCTCTTTTGTCGAAAATCAGCCGTTTTTGCTCGAACATTAAATGCCTCCAAATGGTATTTCTTTCACTTCCCGAGCCCCTGGAAGCATGAAAATCACTTTAAACATGCTAATTTTAGCTCTAACACTGATGATCCACCTACAAATGTGAACTGACGTTCAAAAATAAAACATTTGAAAACGGACCATTTTCCACATTTCTGAAGCATGACGTAATGGGGGGGTGTTATCTCTTTTGTCGAAAATCAGCCGTTTTTGCTCGAACATTAAATGCCTCCAAATGGTATTTCTTTCACTTCCCGAGCCCCTGGAAGCATGAAAATCACTTTAAACATGCTAATTTTAGCTCTAACACTGATGATCCACCTACAAATGTGAACTGACGTTCAAAAATAAAACATTTGAAAACGGACCATTTTCCACATTTCTGAAGCATGACGTAATGGGGGGGTGTTATCTCTTTTGTCGAAAATCAGCCGTTTTTGCTCGAACATTAAATGCCTCCAAATGGTATTTAATTCACTTCCCGAGCCCCTGGAAGCATGAAAATCACTTTAAACATGCTAATTTTAGCTCTAACACTGATGATCCACCTACAAATGTGAACTGACGTTCAAAAATAAAACATTTGAAAACGGACCATTTTCCACATTTCTGAAGCATGACGTAATGGGGGGGTGTTATCTCTTTTGTCGAAAATCAGCCGTTTTTGCTCGAACATTAAATGCCTCCAAATGGTATTTAATTAACTTCCCGAGCCCCTGGAAGCATGAAAATCACTTTAAACATGCTAATTTTAGCTCTAACACTGATGATCCACCTACAAATGTGAACTGACGTTCAAAAATAAAACATTTCAAAACGGACCATTTTCCACATTTCTGAAGCATGACGTAATGGGGGGGTGTTATCTCTTTTGTCGAAAATCAGCCGTTTTTGCTCGAACATTAAATGCCTCCAAATGGTATTTAATTAACTTCCCGGGGTGAAGAAACCCTTTTTGAGAACTCAGAGTGAGTAAATTGGCCATTTTCATGCACTTTTAACCATTCCATAAATCTTGTGTTTTGGGCCCCTGGAAGCATGAAAATCACTTTAAACATGCTAATTTTAGCTCTAACACTGATGATCCACCTACAAATGTGAACTGACGTTCAAAAATAAAACATTTGAAAACGGACCATTTTCCACATTTCTGAAGCATGACGTAATGGGGGGGTGTTATCTCTTTTGTCGAAAATCAGCCGTTTTTGCTCGAACATTAAATGCCTCCAAATGGTATTTAATTAACTTCCCGAGCCCCTGGAAGCATGAAAATCACTTTAAACATGCTAATTTTAGCTCTAACACTGATGATCCACCTACAAATGTGAACTGACGTTCAAAAATAAAACATTTGAAAACGGACCATTTTCCACATTTCTGAAGCATGACGTAATGGGGGGGTGTTATCTCTTTTGTCGAAAATCAGCCGTTTTTGCTCGAACATTAAATGCCTCCAAATGGTATTTAATTAACTTCCCGAGCCCCTGGAAGCATGAAAATCACTTTAAACATGCTAATTTTAGCTCTAACACTGATGATCCACCTACAAATGTGAACTGACGTTCAAAAATAAAACATTTGAAAACGGACCATTTTCCACATTTCTGAAGCATGACGTAATGGGGGGGTGTTATCTCTTTTGTCGAAAATCAGCCGTTTTTGCTCGAACATTAAATGCCTCCAAATGGTATTTAATTAACTTCCCGAGCCCCTGGAAGCATGAAAATCACTTTAAACATGCTAATTTTAGCTCTAACACTGAAATTCCACCTACAAATGTGAACTGACGTTCAAAAATAAAACATTTGAAAACGGACCATTTTCCACATTTCTGAAGCATGACGTAATGGGGGGTGTTATCTCTTTTGTCGAAAATCAGCCGTTTTTGCTCGAACATTAAATGCCTCCAAATGGTATTTATTTCACTTCCCGAGCCCCTGGAAGCATGAAAATCACTTTAAACATGCTAATTTTAGCTCTAACACTGATGATCCACCTACAAATGTGAACTGACGTTCAAAAATAAAACATTTGAAAACGGACCATTTTCCACATTTCTGAAGCATGACGTAATGGGGGGGTGTTATCTCTTTTGTCGAAAATCAGCCGTTTTTGCTCGAACATTAAATGCCTCCAAATGGTATTTAATTAACTTCCAGAGCCCCTGGAAGCATGAAAATCACTTTAAACATGCTAATTTTAGCTCTAACACTGATGATCCACCTACAAATGTGAACTGGCGTTCAAAAATAAAACATTTGAAAACGGACCATTTTCCACATTTCTGAAGCATCACGTAATGGGGGGGTGTTATCTCTTTTGTCGAAAATCAGCCGTTTTTGCTCGAACATTAAATGCCTCCAAATGGTATTTAATTAACTTCCCGGGGTGAAGAAACCCTTTTTGAGAACTCAGAGTGAGTAAATTGGCCATTTTCATGCACTTTTAACCATTCCATAAATCTTGTGTTTTGGGCCCCTGGAAGCATGAAAATCACTTTAAACATGCTAATTTTAGCTCTAACACTGATGATCCACCTACAAATGTGAACTGACGTTCAAAAATAAAACATTTGAAAACTGACCATTTTCCACATTTCTGAAGCATGACGTAATGGGGGGGTGTTATCTCTTTTGTCGAAAATCAGCCGTTTTTGCTCGAACATTAAATGCCTCCAAATGGTATTTAATTAACTTCCCGAGCCCCTGGAAGCATGAAAATCACTTTAAACATGCTAATTTTAGCTCTAACACTGATGATCCACCTACAAATGTGAACTGACGTTCAAAAATAAAACATTTGAAAACGGACCATTTTCCACATTTCTGAAGCATGACGTAATGGGGGGTGTTATCTCTTTTTTCGAAAATCAGCCGTTTTTGCTCGAACATTAAATGCCTCCAAATGGTATTTAATTAACTTCCCGGGGTGAAGAAACCCTTTTTGAGAACTCAGAGTGAGTAAATTGGCCATTTTCATGCACTTTTAACCATTCCATAAATCTTGTGTTTTGGGCCCCTGGAAGCATGAAAATCACTTTAAACATGCTAATTTTAGCTCTAACACTGATGATCCACCTACAAATGTGAACTGACGTTCAAAAATAAAACATTTGAAAACGGACCATTTTCCACATTTCTGAAGCATGACGTAATGGGGGGGTGTTATCTCTTTTGTCGAAAATCAGCCGTTTTTGCTCGAACATTAAATGCCTCCAAATGGTATTTATTTCACTTCCCGAGCCCCTGGAAGCATGAAAATCACTTTAAACATGCTAATTTTAGCTCTAACACTGATGATCCACCTACAAATGTGAACTGACGTTCAAAAATAAAACATTTGAAAACGGACCATTTTCCACATTTCTGAAGCATGACGTAATGGGGGGGTGTTATCTCTTTTGTCGAAAATCAGCCGTTTTTGCTCGAACATTAAATGCCTCCAAATGGTATTTATTTCACTTCCCGAGCCCCTGGAAGCATGAAAATCACTTTAAACATGCTAATTTTAGCTCTAACACTGATGATCCACCTACAAATGTGAACTGACGTTCAAAAATAAAACATTTGAAAACGGACCATTTTCCACATTTCTGAAGCATGACGTAATGGGGGGGTGTTATCTCTTTTGTCGAAAATCAGCCGTTTTTCCTCGAACATTAAATGCCTCCAAATGGTATTTATTTCACTTCCCGAGCCCCTGGAAGCATGAAAATCACTTTAAACATGCTAATTTTAGCTCTAACACTGATGATCCACCTACAAATGTGAACTGACGTTCAAAAATAAAACATTTGAAAACGGACCATTTTCCACATTTCTGAAGCATGACGTAATGGGGGGGTGTTATCTCTTTTGTCGAAAATCAGCCGTTTTTGCTCGAACATTAAATGCCTCCAAATGGTATTTATTTCACTTCCCGAGCCCCTGGAAGCATGAAAATCACTTTAAACATGCTAATTTTAGCTCTAACACTGATGATCCACCTACAAATGTGAACTGACGTTCAAAAATAAAACATTTGAAAACGGACCATTTTCCACATTTCTGAAGCATGACGTAATGGGGGGGTGTTATCTCTTTTGTAGAAAATCAGCCGTTTTTGCTCGAACATTAAATGCCTCCAAATGGTATTTATTTCACTTCCCGAGCCCCTGGAAGCATGAAAATCACTTTAAACATGCTAATTTTAGCTCTAACACTGATGATCCACCTACAAATGTGAACTGACGTTCAAAAATAAAACATTTAAAAACGGACCATTTTCCACATTTCTGAAGCATGACGTAATGGGGGGGTGTTATCTCTTTTGTCGAAAATCAGCCGTTTTTGCTCGAACATTAAATGCCTCCAAATGGTATTTAATTAACTTCCCGGGGTGAAGAAACCCTTTTTGAGAACTCAGAGTGAGTAAATTGGCCATTTTCATGCACTTTTAACCATTCCATAAATCTTGTGTTTTGGGCCCCTGGAAGCATGAAAATCACTTTAAACATGCTAATTTTAGCTCTAACACTGATGATCCACCTACAAATGTGAACTGACGTTCAAAAATAAAACATTTGAAAACTGACCATTTTCCACATTTCTGAAGCATGACGTAATGGGGGGGTGTTATCTCTTTTGTCGAAAATCAGCCGTTTTTGCTCGAACATTAAATGCCTCCAAATGGTATTTAATTAACTTCCCGAGCCCCTGGAAGCATGAAAATCACTTTAAACATGCTAATTTTAGCTCTAACACTGATGATCCACCTACAAATGTGAACTGACGTTCAAAAATAAAACATTTGAAAACGGACCATTTTCCACATTTCTGAAGCATGACGTAATGGGGGGTGTTATCTCTTTTTTCGAAAATCAGCCGTTTTTGCTCGAACATTAAATGCCTCCAAATGGTATTTAATTAACTTCCCGGGGTGAAGAAACCCTTTTTGAGAACTCAGAGTGAGTAAATTGGCCATTTTCATGCACTTTTAACCATTCCATAAATCTTGTGTTTTGGGCCCCTGGAAGCATGAAAATCACTTTAAACATGCTAATTTTAGCTCTAACACTGATGATCCACCTACAAATGTGAACTGACGTTCAAAAATAAAACATTTGAAAACGGACCATTTTCCACATTTCTGAAGCATGACGTAATGGGGGGGTGTTATCTCTTTTGTCGAAAATCAGCCGTTTTTGCTCGAACATTAAATGCCTCCAAATGGTATTTATTTCACTTCCCGAGCCCCTGGAAGCATGAAAATCACTTTAAACATGCTAATTTTAGCTCTAACACTGATGATCCACCTACAAATGTGAACTGACGTTCAAAAATAAAACATTTGAAAACGGACCATTTTCCACATTTCTGAAGCATGACGTAATGGGGGGGTGTTATCTCTTTTGTCGAAAATCAGCCGTTTTTGCTCGAACATTAAATGCCTCCAAATGGTATTTATTTCACTTCCCGAGCCCCTGGAAGCATGAAAATCACTTTAAACATGCTAATTTTAGCTCTAACACTGATGATCCACCTACAAATGTGAACTGACGTTCAAAAATAAAACATTTGAAAACGGACCATTTTCCACATTTCTGAAGCATGACGTAATGGGGGGGTGTTATCTCTTTTGTCGAAAATCAGCCGTTTTTGCTCGAACATTAAATGCCTCCAAATGGTATTTATTTCACTTCCCGAGCCCCTGGAAGCATGAAAATCACTTTAAACATGCTAATTTTAGCTCTAACACTGATGATCCACCTACAAATGTGAACTGACGTTCAAAAATAAAACATTTGAAAACGGACCATTTTCCACATTTCTGAAGCATGACGTAATGGGGGGGTGTTATCTCTTTTGTCGAAAATCAGCCGTTTTTGCTCGAACATTAAATGCCTCCAAATGGTATTTATTTCACTTCCCGAGACCCTGGAAGCATGAAAATCACTTTAAACATGCTAATTTTAGCTCTAACACTGATGATCCACCTACAAATGTGAACTGACGTTCAAAAATAAAACATTTGAAAACGGACCATTTTCCACATTTCTGAAGCATGACGTAATGGGGGGGTGTTATCTCTTTTGTAGAAAATCAGCCGTTTTTGCTCGAACATTAAATGCCTCCAAATGGTATTTATTTCACTTCCCGAGCCCCTGGAAGCATGAAAATCACTTTAAACATGCTAATTTTAGCTCTAACACTGATGATCCACCTACAAATGTGAACTGACGTTCAAAAATAAAACATTTGAAAACGGACCATTTTCCACATTTCTGAAGCATGACGTAATGGGGGGGTGTTATCTCTTTTGTCGAAAATCAGCCGTTTTTGCTCGAACATTAAATGCCTCCAAATGGTATTTAATTAACTTCCCGGGGTGAAGAAACCCTTTTTGAGAACTCAGAGTGAGTAAATTGGCCATTTTCATGCACTTTTAACCATTCCATAAATCTTGTGTTTTGGGCCCCTGGAAGCATGAAAATCACTTTAAACATGCTAATTTTAGCTCTAACACTGATGATCCACCTACAAATGTGAACTGACGTTCAAAAATAAAACATTTGAAAACGGACCATTTTCCACATTTCTGAAGCATGACGTAATGGGGGGGTGTTATCTCTTTTGTCGAAAATCAGCCGTTTTTGCTCGAACATTAAATGCCTCCAAATGGTATTTAATTAACTTCCCGAGCCCCTGGAAGCATGAACATCACTTTAAACATGCTAATTTTAGCTCTAACACTGATGATCCACCTACAAATGTGAACTGACGTTCAAAAATAAAACATTTGAAAACGGACCATTTTCCACATTTCTGAAGCATGACGTAATGGGGGGGTGTTATCTCTTTTGTCGAAAATCAGCCGTTTTTGCTCGAACATTAAATGCCTCCAAATGGTATTTAATTAACTTCCCGGGGTGAAGAAACCCTTTTTGAGAACTCAGAGTGAGTAAATTGGCCATTTTCATGCACTTTTAACCATTCCATAAATCTTGTGTTTTGGGCTCCTGGAAGCATGAAAATCACTTTAAACATGCTAATTTTAGCTCTAACACTGATGATCCACCTACAAATGTGAACTGACGTTCAAAAATAAAACATTTGAAAACGGACCATTTTCCACATTTCTGAAGCATGACGTAATGGGGGGGTGTTATCTCTTTTGTCGAAAATCAGCCGTTTTTGCTCGAACATTAAATGCCTCCAAATGGTATTTCTTTCACTTCCCGAGCCCCTGGAAGCATGAAAATCACTTTAAACATGCTAATTTTAGCTCTAACACTGATGATCCACCTACAAATGTGAACTGACGTTCAAAAATAAAACATTTGAAAACGGACCATTTTCCACATTTCTGAAGCATGACGTAATGGGGGGGTGTTATCTCTTTTGTCGAAAATCAGCCGTTTTTGCTCGAACATTAAATGCCTCCAAATGGTATTTAATTAACTTCCCGGGGTGAAGAAACCCTTTTTGAGAACTCAGAGTGAGTAAATTGGCCATTTTCATGCACTTTTAACCATTCCATAAATCTTGTGTTTTGGGCCCCTGGAAGCATGAAAATCACTTTAAACATGCTAATTTTAGCTCTAACACTGATGATCCACCTACAAATGTGAACTGACGTTCAAAAATAAAACATTTGAAAACGGACCATTTTCCACATTTCTGAAGCATGACGTAATGGGGGGGTGTTATCTCTTTTGTCGAAAATCAGCCGTTTTTGCTCGAACATTAAATGCCTCCAAATGGTATTTAATTAACTTCCCGAGCCCCTGGAAGCATGAAAATCACTTTAAACATGCTAATTTTAGCTCTAACACTGATGATCCACCTACAAATGTGAACTGACGTTCAAAAATAAAACATTTGAAAACGGACCATTTTCCACATTTCTGAAGCATGACGTAATGGGGGGTGTTATCTCTTTTGTCGAAAATCAGCCGTTTTTGCTCGAACATTAAATGCCTCCAAATGGTATTTAATTAACTTCCCGGGGTGAAGAAACCCTTTTTGAGAACTCAGAGTGAGTAAATTGGCCATTTTCATGCACGTTTAACCATTCCATAAATCTTGTGTTTTGGGCCCCTGGAAGCATGAAAATCACTTTAAACATGCTAATTTTAGCTCTAACACTGATGATCCACCTACAAATGTGAACTGACGTTCAAAAATAAAACATTTGAAAACGGACCATTTTCCACATTTCTGAAGCTGACGTAATGGGGGGGTGTTATCTCTTTTGTCGAAAATCAGCCGTTTTTGCTCGAACATTAAATGCCTCCAAATGGTATTTAATTAACTTCCCGAGCCCCTGGAAGCATGAAAATCACTTTAAACATGCTAATTTTAGCTCTAACACTGATGATCCACCTACAAATGTGAACTGACGTTCAAAAATAAAACATTTGAAAACGGACCATTTTCCACATTTCTGAAGCATGACGTAATGGGGGGGTGTTATCTCTTTTGTCGAAAATCAGCCGTTTTTGCTCGAACATTAAATGCCTCCAAATGGTATTTAATTAACTTCCCGGGGTGAAGAAACCCTTTTTGAGAACTCAGAGTGAGTAAATTGGCCATTTTCATGCACTTTTAACCATTCCATAAATCTTGTGTTTTGGGCCCCTGGAAGCATGAAAATCACTTTAAACATGCTAATTTTAGCTCTAACACTGATGATCCACCTACAAATGTGAACTGACGTTCAAAAATAAAACATTTGAAAACGGACCATTTTCGGCATTTCTGAAGCATGACGTAATGGGGGGTGTTATCTCTTTTGTCGAAAATCAGCCGTTTTTGCTCGAACATTAAATGCCTCCAAATGGTATTTATTTCACTTCCCGAGCCCCTGGAAGCATGAAAATCACTTTAAACATGCTAATTTTAGCTCTAACACTGATGATCCACCTACAAATGTGAACTGACGTTCAAAAATAAAACATTTGAAAACGGACCATTTTCCACATTTCTGAAGCATGACGTAATGGGGGGGTGTTATCTCTTTTGTCGAAAATCAGCCGTTTTTGCTCGAACATTAAATGCCTCCAAATGGTATTTAATTAACTTCCCGAGCCCCTGGAAGCATGAAAATCACTTTAAACATGCTAATTTTAGCTCTAACACTGATGATCCACCTACAAATGTGAACTGACGTTCAAAAATAAAACATTTGAAAACGGACCATTTTCCACATTTCTGAAGCATGACGTAATGGGGGGGTGTTATCTCTTTTGTCGAAAATCAGCCGTTTTTGCTCGAACATTAAATGCCTCCAAATGGTATTTATTTCACTTCCCGGGGTGAAGGAACCCTTTTTGAGAACTCAGAGTGAGTAAATTGGCCATTTTCATGCACTTTTAACCATTCCATAAATCTTGTGTTTTGGGCCCCTGAAGCATGAAAATCACTTTAAACATGCTAATTTTAGCTCTAACACTGATGATCCACCTACAAATGTGAACTGACGTTCAAAAATAAAACATTTGAAAACGGACCATTTTCCACATTTCTGAAGCATGACGTAATGGGGGGGTGTTATCTCTTTTGTCGAAAATCAGCCGTTTTTGCTCGAACATTAAATGCCTCCAAATGGTATTTAATTAACTTCCCGAGCCCCTGGAAGCATGAAAATCACTTTAAACATGCTAATTTTAGCTCTAACACTGATGATCCACCTACAAATGTGAACTGACGTTCAAAAATAAAACATTTGAAAACGGACCATTTTCCACATTTCTGAAGCATGACGTAATGGGGGGGTGTTATCTCTTTTGTCGAAAATCAGCCGTTTTTGCTCGAACATTAAATGCCTCCAAATGGTATTTAATTAACTTCCCGGGGTGAAGAAACCCTTTTTGAGAACTCAGAGTGAGTAAATTGGCCATTTTCATGCACTTTTAACCATTCCATAAATCTTGTGTTTTGGGCCCCTGGAAGCATGAAAATCACTTTAAACATGCTAATTTTAGCTCTAACACTGATGATCCACCTACAAATGTGAACTGACGTTCAAAAATAAAACATTTGAAAACGGACCATTTTCCACATTTCTGAAGCATGACGTAATGGGGGGGTGTTATCTCTTTTGTCGAAAATCAGCCGTTTTTGCTCGAACATTAAATGCCTCCAAATGGTATTTCTTTCACTTCCCGAGCCCCTGGAAGCATGAAAATCACTTTAAACATGCTAATTTTAGCTCTAACACTGATGATCCACCTACAAATGTGAACTGACGTTCAAAAATAAAACATTTGAAAACGGACCATTTTCCACATTTCTGAAGCATGACGTAATGGGGGGGGTGTTATCTCTTTTGTCGAAAATCAGCCGTTTTTGCTCGAACATTAAATGCCTCCAAATGGTATTTATTTCACTTCCCGAGCCCCTGGAAGCATGAAAATCACTTTAAACATGCTAATTTTAGCTCCAACACTGATGATCCACCTACAAATGTGAACTGACGTTCAAAAATAAAACATTTGAAAACGGACCATTTTCCACATTTCTGAAGCATGACGTAATGGGGGGGTGTTATCTCTTTTGTCGAAAATCAGCCGTTTTTGCTCGAACATTAAATGCCTCCAAATGGTATTTATTTCACTTCCCGAGCCCCTGGAAGCATGAAAATCACTTTAAACATGCTAATTTTAGCTCTAACACTGATGATCCACCTACAAATGTGAACTGACGTTCAAAAATAAAACATTTGAAAACGGACCATTTTCCACATTTCTGAAGCATGACGTAATGGGGGGGTGTTATCTCTTTTGTAGAAAATCAGCCGTTTTTGCTCGAACATTAAATGCCTCCAAATGGTATTTATTTCACTTCCCGAGCCCCTGGAAGCATGAAAATCACTTTAAACATGCTAATTTTAGCTCTAACACTGATGATCCACCTACAAATGTGAACTGACGTTCAAAAATAAAACATTTGAAAACGGACCATTTTCCACATTTCTGAAGCATGACGTAATGGGGGGGTGTTATCTCTTTTGTCGAAAATCAGCCGTTTTTGCTCGAACATTAAATGCCTCCAAATGGTATTTAATTAACTTCCCTGGGTGAAGAAACCCTTTTTGAGAACTCAGAGTGAGTAAATTGGCCATTTTCATGCACTTTTAACCATTCCATAAATCTTGTGTTTTGGGCCCCTGGAAGCATGAAAATCACTTTAAACATGCTAATTTTAGCTCTAACACTGATGATCCACCTACAAATGTGAACTGACGTTCAAAAATAAAACATTTGAAAACGGACCATTTTCCACATTTCTGAAGCATGACGTAATGGGGGGGTGTTATCTCTTTTGTCGAAAATCAGCCGTTTTTGCTCGAACATTAAATGCCTCCAAATGGTATTTAATTAACTTCCCGGGGTGAAGAAACCCTTTTTGAGAACTCAGAGTGAGTAAATTGGCCATTTTCATGCACTTTTAACCATTCCATAAATCTTGTGTTTTGGGCCCCTGGAAGCATGAAAATCACTTTAAACATGCTAATTTTAGCTCTAACACTGATGATCCACCTACAAATGTGAACTGACGTTCAAAAATAAAACATTTGAAAACGGACCATTTTCCACATTTCTGAAGCATGACGTAATGGGGGGGTGTTATCTCTTTTGTCGAAAATCAGCCGTTTTTGCTCGAACATTAAATGCCTCCAAATGGTATTTATTTCACTTCCCGAGCCCCTGGAAGCATGAAAATCACTTTAAACATGCTAATTTTAGCTCTAACACTGATGATCCACCTACAAATGTGAACTGACGTTCAAAAATAAAACATTTGAAAACGGACCATTTTCCACATTTCTGAAGCATGACGTAATGGGGGGGTGTTATCTCTTTTGTCGAAAATCAGCCGTTTTTGCTCGAACATTAAATGCCTCCAAATGGTATTTATTTCACTTCCCGAGCCCCTGGAAGCATGAAAATCACTTTAAACATGCTAATTTTAGCTCTAACACTGATGATCCACCTACAAATGTGAACTGACGTTCAAAAATAAAACATTTGAAAACGGACCATTTTCCACATTTCTGAAGCATGACGTAATGGGGGGGTGACATCTCTTTTGTAGAAAATCAGCCGTTTTTGCTCGAACATTAAATGCCTCCAAATGGTATTTATTTCACTTCCCGAGCCCCTGGAAGCATGAAAATCACTTTAAACATGCTAATTTTAGCTCTAACACTGATGATCCACCTACAAATGTGAACTGACGTTCAAAAATAAAACATTTGAAAACGGACCATTTTCCACATTTCTGAAGCATGACGTAATGGGGGGGTGTTATCTCTTTTGTCGAAAATCAGCCGTTTTTGCTCGAACATTAAATGCCTCCAAATGGTATTTAATTAACTTCCCTGGGTGAAGAAACCCTTTTTGAGAACTCAGAGTGAGTAAATTGGCCATTTTCATGCACTTTTAACCATTCCATAAATCTTGTGTTTTGGGCCCCTGGAAGCATGAAAATCACTTTAAACATGCTAATTTTAGCTCTAACACTGATGATCCACCTACAAATGTGAACTGACGTTCAAAAATAAAACATTTGAAAACGGACCATTTTCCACATTTCTGAAGCATGACGTAATGGGGGGGTGTTATCTCTTTTGTCGAAAATCAGCCGTTTTTGCTCGAACATTAAATGCCTCCAAATGGTATTTAATTAACTTCCCGAGCCCCTGGAAGCATGAACATCACTTTAAACATGCTAATTTTAGCTCTAACACTGATGATCCACCTACAAATGTGAACTGACGTTCAAAAATAAAACATTTGAAAACGGACCATTTTCCACATTTCTGAAGCATGACGTAATGGGGGGGTGTTATCTCTTTTGTGGAAAATCAGCCGTTTTTGCTCGAACATTAAATGCCTCCAAATGGTATTTATTTCACTTCCCGAGCCCCTGGAAGCATGAAAATCACTTTAAACATGCTAATTTTAGCTCTAACACTGATGATCCACCTACAAATGTGAACTGACGTTCAAAAATAAAACATTTGAAAACGGACCATTTTCCACATTTCTGAAGCATGACGTAATGGGGGGGTGTTATCTCTTTTGTCGAAAATCAGCCGTTTTTGCTCGAACATTAAATGCCTCCAAATGGTATTTAATTAACTTCCCGGGGTGAAGAAACCCTTTTTGAGAACTCAGAGTGAGTAAATTGGCCATTTTCATGCACTTTTAACCATTCCATAAATCTTGTGTTTTGGGCCCCTGGAAGCATGAAAATCACTTTAAACATGCTAATTTTAGCTCTAACACTGATGATCCACCTACAAATGTGAACTGACGTTCAAAAATAAAACATTTGAAAACGGACCATTTTCCACATTTCTGAAGCATGACGTAATGGGGGGGTGTTATCTCTTTTGTAGAAAATCAGCCGTTTTTGCTCGAACATTAAATGCCTCCAAATGGTATTTATTTCACTTCCCGAGCCCCTGGAAGCATGAAAATCACTTTAAACATGCTAATTTTAGCTCTAACACTGATGATCCACCTACAAATGTGAACTGACGTTCAAAAATAAAACATTTGAAAACGGACCATTTTCCACATTTCTGAAGCATGACGTAATGGGGGGGTGTTATCTCTTTTGTCGAAAATCAGCCGTTTTTGCTCGAACATTAAATGCCTCCAAATGGTATTTAATTAACTTCCCGAGCCCCTGGAAGCATGAACATCACTTTAAACATGCTAATTTTAGCTCTAACACTGATGATCCACCTACAAATGTGAACTGACGTTCAAAAATAAAACATTTGAAAACGGACCATTTTCCACATTTCTGAAGCATGACGTAATGGGGGGGTGTTATCTCTTTTGTCGAAAATCAGCCGTTTTTGCTCGAACATTAAATGCCTCCAAATGGTATTTAATTAACTTCCCGGGGTGAAGAAACCCTTTTTGAGAACTCAGAGTGAGTAAATTGGCCATTTTCATGCACTTTTAACCATTCCATAAATCTTGTGTTTTGGGCTCCTGGAAGCATGAAAATCACTTTAAACATGCTAATTTTAGCTCTAACACTGATGATCCACCTACAAATGTGAACTGACGTTCAAAAATAAAACATTTGAAAACGGACCATTTTCCACATTTCTGAAGCATGACGTAATGGGGGGGTGTTATCTCTTTTGTCGAAAATCAGCCGTTTTTGCTCGAACATTAAATGCCTCCAAATGGTATTTAATTAACTTCCCGAGCCCCTGGAAGCATGAAAATCACTTTAAACATGCTAATTTTAGCTCTAACACTGATGATCCACCTACAAATGTGAACTGACGTTCAAAAATAAAACATTTGAAAACGGACCATTTTCCACATTTCTGAAGCATGACGTAATGGGGGGGTGTTATCTCTTTTGTCGAAAATCAGCCGTTTTTGCTCGAACATTAAATGCCTCCAAATGGTATTTAATTAACTTCCCGGGGTGAAGAAACCCTTTTTGAGAACTCAGAGTGAGTAAATTGGCCATTTTCATGCACTTTTAACCATTCCATAAATCTTGTGTTTTGGGATCCTGGAAGCATGAAAATCACTTTAAACATGCTAATTTTAGCTCTAACACTGATGATCCACCTACAAATGTGAACTGACGTTCAAAAATAAAACATTTGAAAACGGACCATTTTCCACATTTCTGAAGCATGACGTAATGGGGGGGTGTTATCTCTTTTGTCGAAAATCAGCCGTTTTTGCTCGAACATTAAATGCCTCCAAATGGTATTTAATTAACTTCCCGAGCCCCTGGAAGCATGAAAATCACTTTAAACATGCTAATTTTAGCTCTAACACTGATGATCCACCTACAAATGTGAACTGACGTTCAAAAATAAAACATTTGAAAACGGACCATTTTCCACATTTCTGAAGCATGACGTAATGGGGGGGTGTTATCTCTTTTGTCGAAAATCAGCCGTTTTTGCTCGAACATTAAATGCCTCCAAATGGTATTTAATTAAGTTCCCGAGCCCCTGGAAGCATGAAAATCACTTTAAACATGCTAATTTTAGCTCTAACACTGATGATCCACCTACAAATGTGAACTGACGTTCAAAAATAAAACATTTGAAAACGGACCATTTTCCACATTTCTGAAGCATGACGTAATGGGGGGGTGTTATCTCTTTTGTCGAAAATCAGCCGTTTTTGCTCGAACATTAAATGCCTCCAAATGGTATTTAATTAACTTCCCGGGGTGAAGAAACCCTTTTTGAGAACTCAGAGTGAGTAAATTGGCCATTTTCATGCACTTTTAACCATTCCATAAATCTTGTGTTTTGGGCCCCTGGAAGCATGAAAATCACTTTAAACATGCTAATTTTAGCTCTAACACTGATGATCCACCTACAAATGTGAACTGACGTTCAAAAATAAAACATTTGAAAACGGACCATTTTCGGCATTTCTGAAGCATGACGTAATGGGGGGTGTTATCTCTTTTGTCGAAAATCAGCCGTTTTTGCTCGAACATTAAATGCCTCCAAATGGTATTTATTTCACTTCCCGAGCCCCTGGAAGCATGAAAATCACTTTAAACATGCTAATTTTAGCTCTAACACTGATGATCCACCTACAAATGTGAACTGACGTTCAAAAATAAAACATTTGAAAACGGACCATTTTCCACATTTCTGAAGCATGACGTAATGGGGGGGTGTTATCTCTTTTGTCGAAAATCAGCCGTTTTTGCTCGAACATTAAATGCCTCCAAATGGTATTTAATTAACTTCCCGAGCCCCTGGAAGCATGAAAATCACTTTAAACATGCTAATTTTAGCTCTAACACTGATGATCCACCTACAAATGTGAACTGACGTTCAAAAATAAAACATTTAAAAACGGACCATTTTCCACATTTCTGAAGCATGACGTAATGGGGGGGTGTTATCTCTTTTGTCGAAAATCAGCCGTTTTTGCTCGAACATTAAATGCCTCCAAATGGTATTTAATTAACTTCCCGGGGTGAAGAAACCCTTTTTGAGAACTCAGAGTGAGTAAATTGGCCATTTTCATGCACTTTTAACCATTCCATAAATCTTGTGTTTTGGGCCCCTGGAAGCATGAAAATCACTTTAAACATGCTAATTTTAGCTCTAACACTGATGATCCACCTACAAATGTGAACTGACGTTCAAAAATAAAACATTTGAAAACTGACCATTTTCCACATTTCTGAAGCATGACGTAATGGGGGGGTGTTATCTCTTTTGTCGAAAATCAGCCGTTTTTGCTCGAACATTAAATGCCTCCAAATGGTATTTAATTAACTTCCCGAGCCCCTGGAAGCATGAAAATCACTTTAAACATGCTAATTTTAGCTCTAACACTGATGATCCACCTACAAATGTGAACTGACGTTCAAAAATAAAACATTTGAAAACGGACCATTTTCCACATTTCTGAAGCATGACGTAATGGGGGGTGTTATCTCTTTTTTCGAAAATCAGCCGTTTTTGCTCGAACATTAAATGCCTCCAAATGGTATTTAATTAACTTCCCGGGGTGAAGAAACCCTTTTTGAGAACTCAGAGTGAGTAAATTGGCCATTTTCATGCACTTTTAACCATTCCATAAATCTTGTGTTTTGGGCCCCTGGAAGCATGAAAATCACTTTAAACATGCTAATTTTAGCTCTAACACTGATGATCCACCTACAAATGTGAACTGACGTTCAAAAATAAAACATTTGAAAACGGACCATTTTCCACATTTCTGAAGCATGACGTAATGGGGGGGTGTTATCTCTTTTGTCGAAAATCAGCCGTTTTTGCTCGAACATTAAATGCCTCCAAATGGTATTTATTTCACTTCCCGAGCCCCTGGAAGCATGAAAATCACTTTAAACATGCTAATTTTAGCTCTAACACTGATGATCCACCTACAAATGTGAACTGACGTTCAAAAATAAAACATTTGAAAACGGACCATTTTCCACATTTCTGAAGCATGACGTAATGGGGGGGTGTTATCTCTTTTGTCGAAAATCAGCCGTTTTTGCTCGAACATTAAATGCCTCCAAATGGTATTTATTTCACTTCCCGAGCCCCTGGAAGCATGAAAATCACTTTAAACATGCTAATTTTAGCTCTAACACTGATGATCCACCTACAAATGTGAACTGACGTTCAAAAATAAAACATTTGAAAACGGACCATTTTCCACATTTCTGAAGCATGACGTAATGGGGGGGTGTTATCTCTTTTGTCGAAAATCAGCCGTTTTTGCTCGAACATTAAATGCCTCCAAATGGTATTTATTTCACTTCCCGAGCCCCTGGAAGCATGAAAATCACTTTAAACATGCTAATTTTAGCTCTAACACTGATGATCCACCTACAAATGTGAACTGACGTTCAAAAATAAAACATTTGAAAACGGACCATTTTCCACATTTCTGAAGCATGACGTAATGGGGGGGTGTTATCTCTTTTGTCGAAAATCAGCCGTTTTTGCTCGAACATTAAATGCCTCCAAATGGTATTTATTTCACTTCCCGAGACCCTGGAAGCATGAAAATCACTTTAAACATGCTAATTTTAGCTCTAACACTGATGATCCACCTACAAATGTGAACTGACGTTCAAAAATAAAACATTTGAAAACGGACCATTTTCCACATTTCTGAAGCATGACGTAATGGGGGGGTGTTATCTCTTTTGTAGAAAATCAGCCGTTTTTGCTCGAACATTAAATGCCTCCAAATGGTATTTATTTCACTTCCCGAGCCCCTGGAAGCATGAAAATCACTTTAAACATGCTAATTTTAGCTCTAACACTGATGATCCACCTACAAATGTGAACTGACGTTCAAAAATAAAACATTTGAAAACGGACCATTTTCCACATTTCTGAAGCATGACGTAATGGGGGGGTGTTATCTCTTTTGTCGAAAATCAGCCGTTTTTGCTCGAACATTAAATGCCTCCAAATGGTATTTAATTAACTTCCCGGGGTGAAGAAACCCTTTTTGAGAACTCAGAGTGAGTAAATTGGCCATTTTCATGCACTTTTAACCATTCCATAAATCTTGTGTTTTGGGCCCCTGGAAGCATGAAAATCACTTTAAACATGCTAATTTTAGCTCTAACACTGATGATCCACCTACAAATGTGAACTGACGTTCAAAAATAAAACATTTGAAAACGGACCATTTTCCACATTTCTGAAGCATGACGTAATGGGGGGGTGTTATCTCTTTTGTCGAAAATCAGCCGTTTTTGCTCGAACATTAAATGCCTCCAAATGGTATTTAATTAACTTCCCGAGCCCCTGGAAGCATGAACATCACTTTAAACATGCTAATTTTAGCTCTAACACTGATGATCCACCTACAAATGTGAACTGACGTTCAAAAATAAAACATTTGAAAACGGACCATTTTCCACATTTCTGAAGCATGACGTAATGGGGGGGTGTTATCTCTTTTGTCGAAAATCAGCCGTTTTTGCTCGAACATTAAATGCCTCCAAATGGTATTTAATTAACTTCCCGGGGTGAAGAAACCCTTTTTGAGAACTCAGAGTGAGTAAATTGGCCATTTTCATGCACTTTTAACCATTCCATAAATCTTGTGTTTTGGGCTCCTGGAAGCATGAAAATCACTTTAAACATGCTAATTTTAGCTCTAACACTGATGATCCACCTACAAATGTGAACTGACGTTCAAAAATAAAACATTTGAAAACGGACCATTTTCCACATTTCTGAAGCATGACGTAATGGGGGGGTGTTATCTCTTTTGTCGAAAATCAGCCGTTTTTGCTCGAACATTAAATGCCTCCAAATGGTATTTCTTTCACTTCCCGAGCCCCTGGAAGCATGAAAATCACTTTAAACATGCTAATTTTAGCTCTAACACTGATGATCCACCTACAAATGTGAACTGACGTTCAAAAATAAAACATTTGAAAACGGACCATTTTCCACATTTCTGAAGCATGACGTAATGGGGGGGTGTTATCTCTTTTGTCGAAAATCAGCCGTTTTTGCTCGAACATTAAATGCCTCCAAATGGTATTTAATTAACTTCCCGGGGTGAAGAAACCCTTTTTGAGAACTCAGAGTGAGTAAATTGGCCATTTTCATGCACTTTTAACCATTCCATAAATCTTGTGTTTTGGGCCCCTGGAAGCATGAAAATCACTTTAAACATGCTAATTTTAGCTCTAACACTGATGATCCACCTACAAATGTGAACTGACGTTCAAAAATAAAACATTTGAAAACGGACCATTTTCCACATTTCTGAAGCATGACGTAATGGGGGGGTGTTATCTCTTTTGTCGAAAATCAGCCGTTTTTGCTCGAACATTAAATGCCTCCAAATGGTATTTAATTAACTTCCCGAGCCCCTGGAAGCATGAAAATCACTTTAAACATGCTAATTTTAGCTCTAACACTGATGATCCACCTACAAATGTGAACTGACGTTCAAAAATAAAACATTTGAAAACGGACCATTTTCCACATTTCTGAAGCATGACGTAATGGGGGGTGTTATCTCTTTTGTCGAAAATCAGCCGTTTTTGCTCGAACATTAAATGCCTCCAAATGGTATTTAATTAACTTCCCGGGGTGAAGAAACCCTTTTTGAGAACTCAGAGTGAGTAAATTGGCCATTTTCATGCACGTTTAACCATTCCATAAATCTTGTGTTTTGGGCCCCTGGAAGCATGAAAATCACTTTAAACATGCTAATTTTAGCTCTAACACTGATGATCCACCTACAAATGTGAACTGACGTTCAAAAATAAAACATTTGAAAACGGACCATTTTCCACATTTCTGAAGCTGACGTAATGGGGGGGTGTTATCTCTTTTGTCGAAAATCAGCCGTTTTTGCTCGAACATTAAATGCCTCCAAATGGTATTTAATTAACTTCCCGAGCCCCTGGAAGCATGAAAATCACTTTAAACATGCTAATTTTAGCTCTAACACTGATGATCCACCTACAAATGTGAACTGACGTTCAAAAATAAAACATTTGAAAACGGACCATTTTCCACATTTCTGAAGCATGACGTAATGGGGGGGTGTTATCTCTTTTGTCGAAAATCAGCCGTTTTTGCTCGAACATTAAATGCCTCCAAATGGTATTTAATTAACTTCCCGGGGTGAAGAAACCCTTTTTGAGAACTCAGAGTGAGTAAATTGGCCATTTTCATGCACTTTTAACCATTCCATAAATCTTGTGTTTTGGGCCCCTGGAAGCATGAAAATCACTTTAAACATGCTAATTTTAGCTCTAACACTGATGATCCACCTACAAATGTGAACTGACGTTCAAAAATAAAACATTTGAAAACGGACCATTTTCGGCATTTCTGAAGCATGACGTAATGGGGGGTGTTATCTCTTTTGTCGAAAATCAGCCGTTTTTGCTCGAACATTAAATGCCTCCAAATGGTATTTATTTCACTTCCCGAGCCCCTGGAAGCATGAAAATCACTTTAAACATGCTAATTTTAGCTCTAACACTGATGATCCACCTACAAATGTGAACTGACGTTCAAAAATAAAACATTTGAAAACGGACCATTTTCCACATTTCTGAAGCATGACGTAATGGGGGGGTGTTATCTCTTTTGTCGAAAATCAGCCGTTTTTGCTCGAACATTAAATGCCTCCAAATGGTATTTAATTAACTTCCCGAGCCCCTGGAAGCATGAAAATCACTTTAAACATGCTAATTTTAGCTCTAACACTGATGATCCACCTACAAATGTGAACTGACGTTCAAAAATAAAACATTTGAAAACGGACCATTTTCCACATTTCTGAAGCATGACGTAATGGGGGGGTGTTATCTCTTTTGTCGAAAATCAGCCGTTTTTGCTCGAACATTAAATGCCTCCAAATGGTATTTATTTCACTTCCCGGGGTGAAGGAACCCTTTTTGAGAACTCAGAGTGAGTAAATTGGCCATTTTCATGCACTTTTAACCATTCCATAAATCTTGTGTTTTGGGCCCCTGAAGCATGAAAATCACTTTAAACATGCTAATTTTAGCTCTAACACTGATGATCCACCTACAAATGTGAACTGACGTTCAAAAATAAAACATTTGAAAACGGACCATTTTCCACATTTCTGAAGCATGACGTAATGGGGGGGTGTTATCTCTTTTGTCGAAAATCAGCCGTTTTTGCTCGAACATTAAATGCCTCCAAATGGTATTTAATTAACTTCCCGAGCCCCTGGAAGCATGAAAATCACTTTAAACATGCTAATTTTAGCTCTAACACTGATGATCCACCTACAAATGTGAACTGACGTTCAAAAATAAAACATTTGAAAACGGACCATTTTCCACATTTCTGAAGCATGACGTAATGGGGGGGTGTTATCTCTTTTGTCGAAAATCAGCCGTTTTTGCTCGAACATTAAATGCCTCCAAATGGTATTTAATTAACTTCCCGGGGTGAAGAAACCCTTTTTGAGAACTCAGAGTGAGTAAATTGGCCATTTTCATGCACTTTTAACCATTCCATAAATCTTGTGTTTTGGGCCCCTGGAAGCATGAAAATCACTTTAAACATGCTAATTTTAGCTCTAACACTGATGATCCACCTACAAATGTGAACTGACGTTCAAAAATAAAACATTTGAAAACGGACCATTTTCCACATTTCTGAAGCATGACGTAATGGGGGGGTGTTATCTCTTTTGTCGAAAATCAGCCGTTTTTGCTCGAACATTAAATGCCTCCAAATGGTATTTCTTTCACTTCCCGAGCCCCTGGAAGCATGAAAATCACTTTAAACATGCTAATTTTAGCTCTAACACTGATGATCCACCTACAAATGTGAACTGACGTTCAAAAATAAAACATTTGAAAACGGACCATTTTCCACATTTCTGAAGCATGACGTAATGGGGGGGGTGTTATCTCTTTTGTCGAAAATCAGCCGTTTTTGCTCGAACATTAAATGCCTCCAAATGGTATTTATTTCACTTCCCGAGCCCCTGGAAGCATGAAAATCACTTTAAACATGCTAATTTTAGCTCCAACACTGATGATCCACCTACAAATGTGAACTGACGTTCAAAAATAAAACATTTGAAAACGGACCATTTTCCACATTTCTGAAGCATGACGTAATGGGGGGGTGTTATCTCTTTTGTCGAAAATCAGCCGTTTTTGCTCGAACATTAAATGCCTCCAAATGGTATTTATTTCACTTCCCGAGCCCCTGGAAGCATGAAAATCACTTTAAACATGCTAATTTTAGCTCTAACACTGATGATCCACCTACAAATGTGAACTGACGTTCAAAAATAAAACATTTGAAAACGGACCATTTTCCACATTTCTGAAGCATGACGTAATGGGGGGGTGTTATCTCTTTTGTAGAAAATCAGCCGTTTTTGCTCGAACATTAAATGCCTCCAAATGGTATTTATTTCACTTCCCGAGCCCCTGGAAGCATGAAAATCACTTTAAACATGCTAATTTTAGCTCTAACACTGATGATCCACCTACAAATGTGAACTGACGTTCAAAAATAAAACATTTGAAAACGGACCATTTTCCACATTTCTGAAGCATGACGTAATGGGGGGGTGTTATCTCTTTTGTCGAAAATCAGCCGTTTTTGCTCGAACATTAAATGCCTCCAAATGGTATTTAATTAACTTCCCTGGGTGAAGAAACCCTTTTTGAGAACTCAGAGTGAGTAAATTGGCCATTTTCATGCACTTTTAACCATTCCATAAATCTTGTGTTTTGGGCCCCTGGAAGCATGAAAATCACTTTAAACATGCTAATTTTAGCTCTAACACTGATGATCCACCTACAAATGTGAACTGACGTTCAAAAATAAAACATTTGAAAACGGACCATTTTCCACATTTCTGAAGCATGACGTAATGGGGGGGTGTTATCTCTTTTGTCGAAAATCAGCCGTTTTTGCTCGAACATTAAATGCCTCCAAATGGTATTTAATTAACTTCCCGGGGTGAAGAAACCCTTTTTGAGAACTCAGAGTGAGTAAATTGGCCATTTTCATGCACTTTTAACCATTCCATAAATCTTGTGTTTTGGGCCCCTGGAAGCATGAAAATCACTTTAAACATGCTAATTTTAGCTCTAACACTGATGATCCACCTACAAATGTGAACTGACGTTCAAAAATAAAACATTTGAAAACGGACCATTTTCCACATTTCTGAAGCATGACGTAATGGGGGGGTGTTATCTCTTTTGTCGAAAATCAGCCGTTTTTGCTCGAACATTAAATGCCTCCAAATGGTATTTATTTCACTTCCCGAGCCCCTGGAAGCATGAAAATCACTTTAAACATGCTAATTTTAGCTCTAACACTGATGATCCACCTACAAATGTGAACTGACGTTCAAAAATAAAACATTTGAAAACGGACCATTTTCCACATTTCTGAAGCATGACGTAATGGGGGGGTGTTATCTCTTTTGTCGAAAATCAGCCGTTTTTGCTCGAACATTAAATGCCTCCAAATGGTATTTATTTCACTTCCCGAGCCCCTGGAAGCATGAAAATCACTTTAAACATGCTAATTTTAGCTCTAACACTGATGATCCACCTACAAATGTGAACTGACGTTCAAAAATAAAACATTTGAAAACGGACCATTTTCCACATTTCTGAAGCATGACGTAATGGGGGGGTGACATCTCTTTTGTAGAAAATCAGCCGTTTTTGCTCGAACATTAAATGCCTCCAAATGGTATTTATTTCACTTCCCGAGCCCCTGGAAGCATGAAAATCACTTTAAACATGCTAATTTTAGCTCTAACACTGATGATCCACCTACAAATGTGAACTGACGTTCAAAAATAAAACATTTGAAAACGGACCATTTTCCACATTTCTGAAGCATGACGTAATGGGGGGGTGTTATCTCTTTTGTCGAAAATCAGCCGTTTTTGCTCGAACATTAAATGCCTCCAAATGGTATTTAATTAACTTCCCTGGGTGAAGAAACCCTTTTTGAGAACTCAGAGTGAGTAAATTGGCCATTTTCATGCACTTTTAACCATTCCATAAATCTTGTGTTTTGGGCCCCTGGAAGCATGAAAATCACTTTAAACATGCTAATTTTAGCTCTAACACTGATGATCCACCTACAAATGTGAACTGACGTTCAAAAATAAAACATTTGAAAACGGACCATTTTCCACATTTCTGAAGCATGACGTAATGGGGGGGTGTTATCTCTTTTGTCGAAAATCAGCCGTTTTTGCTCGAACATTAAATGCCTCCAAATGGTATTTAATTAACTTCCCGAGCCCCTGGAAGCATGAACATCACTTTAAACATGCTAATTTTAGCTCTAACACTGATGATCCACCTACAAATGTGAACTGACGTTCAAAAATAAAACATTTGAAAACGGACCATTTTCCACATTTCTGAAGCATGACGTAATGGGGGGGTGTTATCTCTTTTGTGGAAAATCAGCCGTTTTTGCTCGAACATTAAATGCCTCCAAATGGTATTTATTTCACTTCCCGAGCCCCTGGAAGCATGAAAATCACTTTAAACATGCTAATTTTAGCTCTAACACTGATGATCCACCTACAAATGTGAACTGACGTTCAAAAATAAAACATTTGAAAACGGACCATTTTCCACATTTCTGAAGCATGACGTAATGGGGGGGTGTTATCTCTTTTGTCGAAAATCAGCCGTTTTTGCTCGAACATTAAATGCCTCCAAATGGTATTTAATTAACTTCCCGGGGTGAAGAAACCCTTTTTGAGAACTCAGAGTGAGTAAATTGGCCATTTTCATGCACTTTTAACCATTCCATAAATCTTGTGTTTTGGGCCCCTGGAAGCATGAAAATCACTTTAAACATGCTAATTTTAGCTCTAACACTGATGATCCACCTACAAATGTGAACTGACGTTCAAAAATAAAACATTTGAAAACGGACCATTTTCCACATTTCTGAAGCATGACGTAATGGGGGGGTGTTATCTCTTTTGTAGAAAATCAGCCGTTTTTGCTCGAACATTAAATGCCTCCAAATGGTATTTATTTCACTTCCCGAGCCCCTGGAAGCATGAAAATCACTTTAAACATGCTAATTTTAGCTCTAACACTGATGATCCACCTACAAATGTGAACTGACGTTCAAAAATAAAACATTTGAAAACGGACCATTTTCCACATTTCTGAAGCATGACGTAATGGGGGGGTGTTATCTCTTTTGTCGAAAATCAGCCGTTTTTGCTCGAACATTAAATGCCTCCAAATGGTATTTAATTAACTTCCCGAGCCCCTGGAAGCATGAACATCACTTTAAACATGCTAATTTTAGCTCTAACACTGATGATCCACCTACAAATGTGAACTGACGTTCAAAAATAAAACATTTGAAAACGGACCATTTTCCACATTTCTGAAGCATGACGTAATGGGGGGGTGTTATCTCTTTTGTCGAAAATCAGCCGTTTTTGCTCGAACATTAAATGCCTCCAAATGGTATTTAATTAACTTCCCGGGGTGAAGAAACCCTTTTTGAGAACTCAGAGTGAGTAAATTGGCCATTTTCATGCACTTTTAACCATTCCATAAATCTTGTGTTTTGGGCTCCTGGAAGCATGAAAATCACTTTAAACATGCTAATTTTAGCTCTAACACTGATGATCCACCTACAAATGTGAACTGACGTTCAAAAATAAAACATTTGAAAACGGACCATTTTCCACATTTCTGAAGCATGACGTAATGGGGGGGTGTTATCTCTTTTGTCGAAAATCAGCCGTTTTTGCTCGAACATTAAATGCCTCCAAATGGTATTTAATTAACTTCCCGAGCCCCTGGAAGCATGAAAATCACTTTAAACATGCTAATTTTAGCTCTAACACTGATGATCCACCTACAAATGTGAACTGACGTTCAAAAATAAAACATTTGAAAACGGACCATTTTCCACATTTCTGAAGCATGACGTAATGGGGGGGTGTTATCTCTTTTGTCGAAAATCAGCCGTTTTTGCTCGAACATTAAATGCCTCCAAATGGTATTTAATTAACTTCCCGGGGTGAAGAAACCCTTTTTGAGAACTCAGAGTGAGTAAATTGGCCATTTTCATGCACTTTTAACCATTCCATAAATCTTGTGTTTTGGGATCCTGGAAGCATGAAAATCACTTTAAACATGCTAATTTTAGCTCTAACACTGATGATCCACCTACAAATGTGAACTGACGTTCAAAAATAAAACATTTGAAAACGGACCATTTTCCACATTTCTGAAGCATGACGTAATGGGGGGGTGTTATCTCTTTTGTCGAAAATCAGCCGTTTTTGCTCGAACATTAAATGCCTCCAAATGGTATTTAATTAACTTCCCGAGCCCCTGGAAGCATGAAAATCACTTTAAACATGCTAATTTTAGCTCTAACACTGATGATCCACCTACAAATGTGAACTGACGTTCAAAAATAAAACATTTGAAAACGGACCATTTTCCACATTTCTGAAGCATGACGTAATGGGGGGGTGTTATCTCTTTTGTCGAAAATCAGCCGTTTTTGCTCGAACATTAAATGCCTCCAAATGGTATTTAATTAAGTTCCCGAGCCCCTGGAAGCATGAAAATCACTTTAAACATGCTAATTTTAGCTCTAACACTGATGATCCACCTACAAATGTGAACTGACGTTCAAAAATAAAACATTTGAAAACGGACCATTTTCCACATTTCTGAAGCATGACGTAATGGGGGGGTGTTATCTCTTTTGTCGAAAATCAGCCGTTTTTGCTCGAACATTAAATGCCTCCAAATGGTATTTAATTAACTTCCCGGGGTGAAGAAACCCTTTTTGAGAACTCAGAGTGAGTAAATTGGCCATTTTCATGCACTTTTAACCATTCCATAAATCTTGTGTTTTGGGCCCCTGGAAGCATGAAAATCACTTTAAACATGCTAATTTTAGCTCTAACACTGATGATCCACCTACAAATGTGAACTGACGTTCAAAAATAAAACATTTGAAAACGGACCATTTTCGGCATTTCTGAAGCATGACGTAATGGGGGGTGTTATCTCTTTTGTCGAAAATCAGCCGTTTTTGCTCGAACATTAAATGCCTCCAAATGGTATTTATTTCACTTCCCGAGCCCCTGGAAGCATGAAAATCACTTTAAACATGCTAATTTTAGCTCTAACACTGATGATCCACCTACAAATGTGAACTGACGTTCAAAAATAAAACATTTGAAAACGGACCATTTTCCACATTTCTGAAGCATGACGTAATGGGGGGGTGTTATCTCTTTTGTCGAAAATCAGCCGTTTTTGCTCGAACATTAAATGCCTCCAAATGGTATTTAATTAACTTCCCGAGCCCCTGGAAGCATGAAAATCACTTTAAACATGCTAATTTTAGCTCTAACACTGATGATCCACCTACAAATGTGAACTGACGTTCAAAAATAAAACATTTGAAAACGGACCATTTTCCACATTTCTGAAGCATGACGTAATGGGGGGGTGTTATCTCTTTTGTCGAAAATCAGCCGTTTTTGCTCGAACATTAAATGCCTCCAAATGGTATTTAATTAACTTCCCTGGGTGAAGAAACCCTTTTTGAGAACTCAGAGTGAGTAAATTGGCCATTTTCATGCACTTTTAACCATTCCATAAATCTTGTGTTTTGGGCCCCTGGAAGCATGAAAATCACTTTAAACATGCTAATTTTAGCTCTAACACTGATGATCCACCTACAAATGTGAACTGACGTTCAAAAATAAAACATTTGAAAACGGACCATTTTCCACATTTCTGAAGCATGACGTAATGGGGGGGTGTTATCTCTTTTGTTGAAAATCAGCCGTTTTTGCTCGAACATTAAATGCCTCCAAATGGTATTTAATTAACTTCCCGAGCCCCTGGAAGCATGAACATCACTTTAAACATGCTAATTTTAGCTCTAACACTGATGATCCACCTACAAATGTGAACTGACGTTCAAAAATAAAACATTTGAAAACGGACCATTTTCCACATTTCTGAAGCATGACGTAATGGGGGGGTGTTATCTCTTTTGTGGAAAATCAGCCGTTTTTGCTCGAACATTAAATGCCTCCAAATGGTATTTATTTCACTTCCCGAGCCCCTGGAAGCATGAAAATCACTTTAAACATGCTAATTTTAGCTCTAACACTGATGATCCACCTACAAATGTGAACTGACGTTCAAAAATAAAACATTTGAAAACGGACCATTTTCCACATTTCTGAAGCATGACGTAATGGGGGGGTGTTATCTCTTTTGTCGAAAATCAGCCGTTTTTGCTCGAACATTAAATGCCTCCAAATGGTATTTAATTAACTTCCCGGGGTGAAGAAACCCTTTTTGAGAACTCAGAGTGAGTAAATTGGCCATTTTCATGCACTTTTAACCATTCCATAAATCTTGTGTTTTGGGCCCCTGGAAGCATGAAAATCACTTTAAACATGCTAATTTTAGCTCTAACACTGATGATCCACCTACAAATGTGAACTGACGTTCAAAAATAAAACATTTGAAAACGGACCATTTTCCACATTTCTGAAGCATGACGTAATGGGGGGGTGTTATCTCTTTTGTAGAAAATCAGCCGTTTTTGCTCGAACATTAAATGCCTCCAAATGGTATTTATTTCACTTCCCGAGCCCCTGGAAGCATGAAAATCACTTTAAACATGCTAATTTTAGCTCTAACACTGATGATCCACCTACAAATGTGAACTGACGTTCAAAAATAAAACATTTGAAAACGGACCATTTTCCACATTTCTGAAGCATGACGTAATGGGGGGGTGTTATCTCTTTTGTCGAAAATCAGCCGTTTTTGCTCGAACATTAAATGCCTCCAAATGGTATTTAATTAACTTCCCGGGGTGAAGAAACCCTTTTTGAGAACTCAGAGTGAGTAAATTGGCCATTTTCATGCACTTTTAACCATTCCATAAATCTTGTGTTTTGGGCCCCTGGAAGCATGAAAATCACTTTAAACATGCTAATTTTAGCTCTAACACTGATGATCCACCTACAAATGTGAACTGACGTTCAAAAATAAAACATTTGAAAACGGACCATTTTCCACATTTCTGAAGCATGACGTAATGGGGGGGTGTTATCTCTTTTGTCGAAAATCAGCCGTTTTTGCTCGAACATTAAATGCCTCCAAATGGTATTTAATTAACTTCCCGAGCCCCTGGAAGCATGAACATCACTTTAAACATGCTAATTTTAGCTCTAACACTGATGATCCACCTACAAATGTGAACTGACGTTCAAAAATAAAACATTTGAAAACGGACCATTTTCCACATTTCTGAAGCATGACGTAATGGGGGGGTGTTATCTCTTTTGTCGAAAATCAGCCGTTTTTGCTCGAACATTAAATGCCTCCAAATGGTATTTAATTAACTTCCCGGGGTGAAGAAACCCTTTTTGAGAACTCAGAGTGAGTAAATTGGCCATTTTCATGCACTTTTAACCATTCCATAAATCTTGTGTTTTGGGCTCCTGGAAGCATGAAAATCACTTTAAACATGCTAATTTTAGCTCTAACACTGATGATCCACCTACAAATGTGAACGGACGTTCAAAAATAAAACATTTGAAAACGGACCATTTTCCACATTTCTGAAGCATGACGTAATGGGGGGGTGTTATCTCTTTTGTCGAAAATCAGCCGTTTTTGCTCGAACATTAAATGCCTCCAAATGGTATTTAATTAACTTCCCGAGCCCCTGGAAGCATGAAAATCACTTTAAACATGCTAATTTTAGCTCTAACACTGATGATCCACCTACAAATGTGAACTGACGTTCAAAAATAAAACATTTGAAAACGGACCATTTTCCACATTTCTGAAGCATGACGTAATGGGGGGGTGTTATCTCTTTTGTCGAAAATCAGCCGTTTTTGCTCGAACATTAAATGCCTCCAAATGGTATTTAATTAACTTCCCGGGGTGAAGAAACCCTTTTTGAGAACTCAGAGTGAGTAAATTGGCCATTTTCATGCACTTTTAACCATTCCATAAATCTTGTGTTTTGGGCCCCTGGAAGCATGAAAATCACTTTAAACATGCTAATTTTAGCTCTAACACTGATGATCCACCTACAAATGTGAACTGACGTTCAAAAATAAAACATTTGAAAACGGACCATTTTCGGCATTTCTGAAGCATGACGTAATGGGGGGTGTTATCTCTTTTGTCGAAAATCAGCCGTTTTTGCTCGAACATTAAATGCCTCCAAATGGTATTTATTTCACTTCCCGAGCCCCTGGAAGCATGAAAATCACTTTAAACATGCTAATTTTAGCTCTAACACTGATGATCCACCTACAAATGTGAACTGACGTTCAAAAATAAAACATTTGAAAACGGACCATTTTCCACATTTCTGAAGCATGACGTAATGGGGGGGTGTTATCTCTTTTGTCGAAAATCAGCCGTTTTTGCTCGAACATTAAATGCCTCCAAATGGTATTTAATTAACTTCCCGAGCCCCTGGAAGCATGAAAATCACTTTAAACATGCTAATTTTAGCTCTAACACTGATGATCCACCTACAAATGTGAACTGACGTTCAAAAATAAAACATTTGAAAACGGACCATTTTCCACATTTCTGAAGCATGACGTAATGGGGGGGTGTTATCTCTTTTGTCGAAAATCAGCCGTTTTTGCTCGAACATTAAATGCCTCCAAATGGTATTTAATTAACTTCCCTGGGTGAAGAAACCCTTTTTGAGAACTCAGAGTGAGTAAATTGGCCATTTTCATGCACTTTTAACCATTCCATAAATCTTGTGTTTTGGGCCCCTGGAAGCATGAAAATCACTTTAAACATGCTAATTTTAGCTCTAACACTGATGATCCACCTACAAATGTGAACTGACGTTCAAAAATAAAACATTTGAAAACGGACCATTTTCCACATTTCTGAAGCATGACGTAATGGGGGGGTGTTATCTCTTTTGTTGAAAATCAGCCGTTTTTGCTCGAACATTAAATGCCTCCAAATGGTATTTAATTAACTTCCCGAGCCCCTGGAAGCATGAACATCACTTTAAACATGCTAATTTTAGCTCTAACACTGATGATCCACCTACAAATGTGAACTGACGTTCAAAAATAAAACATTTGAAAACGGACCATTTTCCACATTTCTGAAGCATGACGTAATGGGGGGGTGTTATCTCTTTTGTGGAAAATCAGCCGTTTTTGCTCGAACATTAAATGCCTCCAAATGGTATTTATTTCACTTCCCGAGCCCCTGGAAGCATGAAAATCACTTTAAACATGCTAATTTTAGCTCTAACACTGATGATCCACCTACAAATGTGAACTGACGTTCAAAAATAAAACATTTGAAAACGGACCATTTTCCACATTTCTGAAGCATGACGTAATGGGGGGGTGTTATCTCTTTTGTCGAAAATCAGCCGTTTTTGCTCGAACATTAAATGCCTCCAAATGGTATTTAATTAACTTCCCGGGGTGAAGAAACCCTTTTTGAGAACTCAGAGTGAGTAAATTGGCCATTTTCATGCACTTTTAACCATTCCATAAATCTTGTGTTTTGGGCCCCTGGAAGCATGAAAATCACTTTAAACATGCTAATTTTAGCTCTAACACTGATGATCCACCTACAAATGTGAACTGACGTTCAAAAATAAAACATTTGAAAACGGACCATTTTCCACATTTCTGAAGCATGACGTAATGGGGGGGTGTTATCTCTTTTGTAGAAAATCAGCCGTTTTTGCTCGAACATTAAATGCCTCCAAATGGTATTTATTTCACTTCCCGAGCCCCTGGAAGCATGAAAATCACTTTAAACATGCTAATTTTAGCTCTAACACTGATGATCCACCTACAAATGTGAACTGACGTTCAAAAATAAAACATTTGAAAACGGACCATTTTCCACATTTCTGAAGCATGACGTAATGGGGGGGTGTTATCTCTTTTGTCGAAAATCAGCCGTTTTTGCTCGAACATTAAATGCCTCCAAATGGTATTTAATTAACTTCCCGGGGTGAAGAAACCCTTTTTGAGAACTCAGAGTGAGTAAATTGGCCATTTTCATGCACTTTTAACCATTCCATAAATCTTGTGTTTTGGGCCCCTGGAAGCATGAAAATCACTTTAAACATGCTAATTTTAGCTCTAACACTGATGATCCACCTACAAATGTGAACTGACGTTCAAAAATAAAACATTTGAAAACGGACCATTTTCCACATTTCTGAAGCATGACGTAATGGGGGGGTGTTATCTCTTTTGTCGAAAATCAGCCGTTTTTGCTCGAACATTAAATGCCTCCAAATGGTATTTAATTAACTTCCCGAGCCCCTGGAAGCATGAACATCACTTTAAACATGCTAATTTTAGCTCTAACACTGATGATCCACCTACAAATGTGAACTGACGTTCAAAAATAAAACATTTGAAAACGGACCATTTTCCACATTTCTGAAGCATGACGTAATGGGGGGGTGTTATCTCTTTTGTCGAAAATCAGCCGTTTTTGCTCGAACATTAAATGCCTCCAAATGGTATTTAATTAACTTCCCGGGGTGAAGAAACCCTTTTTGAGAACTCAGAGTGAGTAAATTGGCCATTTTCATGCACTTTTAACCATTCCATAAATCTTGTGTTTTGGGCTCCTGGAAGCATGAAAATCACTTTAAACATGCTAATTTTAGCTCTAACACTGATGATCCACCTACAAATGTGAACGGACGTTCAAAAATAAAACATTTGAAAACGGACCATTTTCCACATTTCTGAAGCATGACGTAATGGGGGGGTGTTATCTCTTTTGTCGAAAATCAGCCGTTTTTGCTCGAACATTAAATGCCTCCAAATGGTATTTAATTAACTTCCCGGGGTGAAGAAACCCTTTTTGAGAACTCAGAGTGAGTAAATTGGCCATTTTCATGCACTTTTAACCATTCCATAAATCTTGTGTTTTGGGCCCCTGGAAGCATGAAAATCACTTTAAACATGCTAATTTTAGCTCTAACACTGATGATCCACCTACAAATGTGAACTGACGTTCAAAAATAAAACATTTGAAAACGGACCATTTTCCACATTTCTGAAGCATGACGTAATGGGGGGGTGTTATCTCTTTTGTCGAAAATCAGCCGTTTTTGCTCGAACATTAAATGCCTCCAAATGGTATTTATTTCACTTCCCGAGCCCCTGGAAGCATGAAAATCACTTTAAACATGCTAATTTTAGCTCTAACACTGATGATCCACCTACAAATGTGAACTGACGTTCAAAAATAAAACATTTGAAAACGGACCATTTTCCACATTTCTGAAGCATGACGTAATGGGGGGGTGTTATCTCTTTTGTCGAAAATCAGCCGTTTTTGCTCGAACATTAAATGCCTCCAAATGGTATTTATTTCACTTCCCGAGCCCCTGGAAGCATGAAAATCACTTTAAACATGCTAATTTTAGCTCTAACACTGATGATCCACCTACAAATGTGAACTGACGTTCAAAAATAAAACATTTGAAAACGGACCATTTTCCACATTTCTGAAGCATGACGTAATGGGGGGGTGACATCTCTTTTGTAGAAAATCAGCCGTTTTTGCTCGAACATTAAATGCCTCCAAATGGTATTTATTTCACTTCCCGAGCCCCTGGAAGCATGAAAATCACTTTAAACATGCTAATTTTAGCTCTAACACTGATGATCCACCTACAAATGTGAACTGACGTTCAAAAATAAAACATTTGAAAACGGACCATTTTCCACATTTCTGAAGCATGACGTAATGGGGGGGTGTTATCTCTTTTGTCGAAAATCAGCCGTTTTTGCTCGAACATTAAATGCCTCCAAATGGTATTTAATTAACTTCCCTGGGTGAAGAAACCCTTTTTGAGAACTCAGAGTGAGTAAATTGGCCATTTTCATGCACTTTTAACCATTCCATAAATCTTGTGTTTTGGGCCCCTGGAAGCATGAAAATCACTTTAAACATGCTAATTTTAGCTCTAACACTGATGATCCACCTACAAATGTGAACTGACGTTCAAAAATAAAACATTTGAAAACGGACCATTTTCCACATTTCTGAAGCATGACGTAATGGGGGGGTGTTATCTCTTTTGTCGAAAATCAGCCGTTTTTGCTCGAACATTAAATGCCTCCAAATGGTATTTAATTAACTTCCCGAGCCCCTGGAAGCATGAACATCACTTTAAACATGCTAATTTTAGCTCTAACACTGATGATCCACCTACAAATGTGAACTGACGTTCAAAAATAAAACATTTGAAAACGGACCATTTTCCACATTTCTGAAGCATGACGTAATGGGGGGGTGTTATCTCTTTTGTGGAAAATCAGCCGTTTTTGCTCGAACATTAAATGCCTCCAAATGGTATTTATTTCACTTCCCGAGCCCCTGGAAGCATGAAAATCACTTTAAACATGCTAATTTTAGCTCTAACACTGATGATCCACCTACAAATGTGAACTGACGTTCAAAAATAAAACATTTGAAAACGGACCATTTTCCACATTTCTGAAGCATGACGTAATGGGGGGGTGTTATCTCTTTTGTCGAAAATCAGCCGTTTTTGCTCGAACATTAAATGCCTCCAAATGGTATTTAATTAACTTCCCGGGGTGAAGAAACCCTTTTTGAGAACTCAGAGTGAGTAAATTGGCCATTTTCATGCACTTTTAACCATTCCATAAATCTTGTGTTTTGGGCCCCTGGAAGCATGAAAATCACTTTAAACATGCTAATTTTAGCTCTAACACTGATGATCCACCTACAAATGTGAACTGACGTTCAAAAATAAAACATTTGAAAACGGACCATTTTCCACATTTCTGAAGCATGACGTAATGGGGGGGTGTTATCTCTTTTGTAGAAAATCAGCCGTTTTTGCTCGAACATTAAATGCCTCCAAATGGTATTTATTTCACTTCCCGAGCCCCTGGAAGCATGAAAATCACTTTAAACATGCTAATTTTAGCTCTAACACTGATGATCCACCTACAAATGTGAACTGACGTTCAAAAATAAAACATTTGAAAACGGACCATTTTCCACATTTCTGAAGCATGACGTAATGGGGGGGTGTTATCTCTTTTGTCGAAAATCAGCCGTTTTTGCTCGAACATTAAATGCCTCCAAATGGTATTTAATTAACTTCCCGGGGTGAAGAAACCCTTTTTGAGAACTCAGAGTGAGTAAATTGGCCATTTTCATGCACTTTTAACCATTCCATAAATCTTGTGTTTTGGGCCCCTGGAAGCATGAAAATCACTTTAAACATGCTAATTTTAGCTCTAACACTGATGATCCACCTACAAATGTGAACTGACGTTCAAAAATAAAACATTTGAAAACGGACCATTTTCCACATTTCTGAAGCATGACGTAATGGGGGGGTGTTATCTCTTTTGTCGAAAATCAGCCGTTTTTGCTCGAACATTAAATGCCTCCAAATGGTATTTAATTAACTTCCCGAGCCCCTGGAAGCATGAACATCACTTTAAACATGCTAATTTTAGCTCTAACACTGATGATCCACCTACAAATGTGAACTGACGTTCAAAAATAAAACATTTGAAAACGGACCATTTTCCACATTTCTGAAGCATGACGTAATGGGGGGGTGTTATCTCTTTTGTCGAAAATCAGCCGTTTTTGCTCGAACATTAAATGCCTCCAAATGGTATTTAATTAACTTCCCGGGGTGAAGAAACCCTTTTTGAGAACTCAGAGTGAGTAAATTGGCCATTTTCATGCACTTTTAACCATTCCATAAATCTTGTGTTTTGGGCTCCTGGAAGCATGAAAATCACTTTAAACATGCTAATTTTAGCTCTAACACTGATGATCCACCTACAAATGTGAACTGACGTTCAAAAATAAAACATTTGAAAACGGACCATTTTCCACATTTCTGAAGCATGACGTAATGGGGGGGTGTTATCTCTTTTGTCGAAAATCAGCCGTTTTTGCTCGAACATTAAATGCCTCCAAATGGTATTTAATTAACTTCCCGAGCCCCTGGAAGCATGAAAATCACTTTAAACATGCTAATTTTAGCTCTAACACTGATGATCCACCTACAAATGTGAACTGACGTTCAAAAATAAAACATTTGAAAACGGACCATTTTCCACATTTCTGAAGCATGACGTAATGGGGGGGTGTTATCTCTTTTGTCGAAAATCAGCCGTTTTTGCTCGAACATTAAATGCCTCCAAATGGTATTTAATTAACTTCCCGGGGTGAAGAAACCCTTTTTGAGAACTCAGAGTGAGTAAATTGGCCATTTTCATGCACTTTTAACCATTCCATAAATCTTGTGTTTTGGGATCCTGGAAGCATGAAAATCACTTTAAACATGCTAATTTTAGCTCTAACACTGATGATCCACCTACAAATGTGAACTGACGTTCAAAAATAAAACATTTGAAAACGGACCATTTTCCACATTTCTGAAGCATGACGTAATGGGGGGGTGTTATCTCTTTTGTCGAAAATCAGCCGTTTTTGCTCGAACATTAAATGCCTCCAAATGGTATTTAATTAACTTCCCGAGCCCCTGGAAGCATGAAAATCACTTTAAACATGCTAATTTTAGCTCTAACACTGATGATCCACCTACAAATGTGAACTGACGTTCAAAAATAAAACATTTGAAAACGGACCATTTTCCACATTTCTGAAGCATGACGTAATGGGGGGGTGTTATCTCTTTTGTCGAAAATCAGCCGTTTTTGCTCGAACATTAAATGCCTCCAAATGGTATTTAATTAAGTTCCCGAGCCCCTGGAAGCATGAAAATCACTTTAAACATGCTAATTTTAGCTCTAACACTGATGATCCACCTACAAATGTGAACTGACGTTCAAAAATAAAACATTTGAAAACGGACCATTTTCCACATTTCTGAAGCATGACGTAATGGGGGGGTGTTATCTCTTTTGTCGAAAATCAGCCGTTTTTGCTCGAACATTAAATGCCTCCAAATGGTATTTAATTAACTTCCCGGGGTGAAGAAACCCTTTTTGAGAACTCAGAGTGAGTAAATTGGCCATTTTCATGCACTTTTAACCATTCCATAAATCTTGTGTTTTGGGCCCCTGGAAGCATGAAAATCACTTTAAACATGCTAATTTTAGCTCTAACACTGATGATCCACCTACAAATGTGAACTGACGTTCAAAAATAAAACATTTGAAAACGGACCATTTTCGGCATTTCTGAAGCATGACGTAATGGGGGGTGTTATCTCTTTTGTCGAAAATCAGCCGTTTTTGCTCGAACATTAAATGCCTCCAAATGGTATTTATTTCACTTCCCGAGCCCCTGGAAGCATGAAAATCACTTTAAACATGCTAATTTTAGCTCTAACACTGATGATCCACCTACAAATGTGAACTGACGTTCAAAAATAAAACATTTGAAAACGGACCATTTTCCACATTTCTGAAGCATGACGTAATGGGGGGGTGTTATCTCTTTTGTCGAAAATCAGCCGTTTTTGCTCGAACATTAAATGCCTCCAAATGGTATTTAATTAACTTCCCGAGCCCCTGGAAGCATGAAAATCACTTTAAACATGCTAATTTTAGCTCTAACACTGATGATCCACCTACAAATGTGAACTGACGTTCAAAAATAAAACATTTGAAAACGGACCATTTTCCACATTTCTGAAGCATGACGTAATGGGGGGGTGTTATCTCTTTTGTCGAAAATCAGCCGTTTTTGCTCGAACATTAAATGCCTCCAAATGGTATTTAATTAACTTCCCTGGGTGAAGAAACCCTTTTTGAGAACTCAGAGTGAGTAAATTGGCCATTTTCATGCACTTTTAACCATTCCATAAATCTTGTGTTTTGGGCCCCTGGAAGCATGAAAATCACTTTAAACATGCTAATTTTAGCTCTAACACTGATGATCCACCTACAAATGTGAACTGACGTTCAAAAATAAAACATTTGAAAACGGACCATTTTCCACATTTCTGAAGCATGACGTAATGGGGGGGTGTTATCTCTTTTGTTGAAAATCAGCCGTTTTTGCTCGAACATTAAATGCCTCCAAATGGTATTTAATTAACTTCCCGAGCCCCTGGAAGCATGAACATCACTTTAAACATGCTAATTTTAGCTCTAACACTGATGATCCACCTACAAATGTGAACTGACGTTCAAAAATAAAACATTTGAAAACGGACCATTTTCCACATTTCTGAAGCATGACGTAATGGGGGGGTGTTATCTCTTTTGTGGAAAATCAGCCGTTTTTGCTCGAACATTAAATGCCTCCAAATGGTATTTATTTCACTTCCCGAGCCCCTGGAAGCATGAAAATCACTTTAAACATGCTAATTTTAGCT
Organism: Lissotriton vulgaris; assembly: GCF_964263255.1. Lineage (NCBI taxonomy): Eukaryota > Metazoa > Chordata > Amphibia > Caudata > Salamandridae > Lissotriton > Lissotriton vulgaris. The sequence goes on from NW_028254514.1 coordinate 60,314, forward strand.
CTAACACTGATGATCCACCTACAAATGTGAACTGACGTTCAAAAATAAAACATTTGAAAACGGACCATTTTCCACATTTCTGAAGCATGACGTAATGGGGGGGTGTTATCTCTTTTGTCGAAAATCAGCCGTTTTTGCTCGAACATTAAATGCCTCCAAATGGTATTTAATTAACTTCCCGGGGTGAAGAAACCCTTTTTGAGAACTCAGAGTGAGTAAATTGGCCATTTTCATGCACTTTTAACCATTCCATAAATCTTGTGTTTTGGGCCCCTGGAAGCATGAAAATCACTTTAAACATGCTAATTTTAGCTCTAACACTGATGATCCACCTACAAATGTGAACTGACGTTCAAAAATAAAACATTTGAAAACGGACCATTTTCCACATTTCTGAAGCATGACGTAATGGGGGGGTGTTATCTCTTTTGTAGAAAATCAGCCGTTTTTGCTCGAACATTAAATGCCTCCAAATGGTATTTATTTCACTTCCCGAGCCCCTGGAAGCATGAAAATCACTTTAAACATGCTAATTTTAGCTCTAACACTGATGATCCACCTACAAATGTGAACTGACGTTCAAAAATAAAACATTTGAAAACGGACCATTTTCCACATTTCTGAAGCATGACGTAATGGGGGGGTGTTATCTCTTTTGTCGAAAATCAGCCGTTTTTGCTCGAACATTAAATGCCTCCAAATGGTATTTAATTAACTTCCCGGGGTGAAGAAACCCTTTTTGAGAACTCAGAGTGAGTAAATTGGCCATTTTCATGCACTTTTAACCATTCCATAAATCTTGTGTTTTGGGCCCCTGGAAGCATGAAAATCACTTTAAACATGCTAATTTTAGCTCTAACACTGATGATCCACCTACAAATGTGAACTGACGTTCAAAAATAAAACATTTGAAAACGGACCATTTTCCACATTTCTGAAGCATGACGTAATGGGGGGGTGTTATCTCTTTTGTCGAAAATCAGCCGTTTTTGCTCGAACATTAAATGCCTCCAAATGGTATTTAATTAACTTCCCGAGCCCCTGGAAGCATGAACATCACTTTAAACATGCTAATTTTAGCTCTAACACTGATGATCCACCTACAAATGTGAACTGACGTTCAAAAATAAAACATTTGAAAACGGACCATTTTCCACATTTCTGAAGCATGACGTAATGGGGGGGTGTTATCTCTTTTGTCGAAAATCAGCCGTTTTTGCTCGAACATTAAATGCCTCCAAATGGTATTTAATTAACTTCCCGGGGTGAAGAAACCCTTTTTGAGAACTCAGAGTGAGTAAATTGGCCATTTTCATGCACTTTTAACCATTCCATAAATCTTGTGTTTTGGGCTCCTGGAAGCATGAAAATCACTTTAAACATGCTAATTTTAGCTCTAACACTGATGATCCACCTACAAATGTGAACGGACGTTCAAAAATAAAACATTTGAAAACGGACCATTTTCCACATTTCTGAAGCATGACGTAATGGGGGGGTGTTATCTCTTTTGTCGAAAATCAGCCGTTTTTGCTCGAACATTAAATGCCTCCAAATGGTATTTAATTAACTTCCCGAGCCCCTGGAAGCATGAAAATCACTTTAAACATGCTAATTTTAGCTCTAACACTGATGATCCACCTACAAATGTGAACTGACGTTCAAAAATAAAACATTTGAAAACGGACCATTTTCCACATTTCTGAAGCATGACGTAATGGGGGGGTGTTATCTCTTTTGTCGAAAATCAGCCGTTTTTGCTCGAACATTAAATGCCTCCAAATGGTATTTAATTAACTTCCCGGGGTGAAGAAACCCTTTTTGAGAACTCAGAGTGAGTAAATTGGCCATTTTCATGCACTTTTAACCATTCCATAAATCTTGTGTTTTGGGATCCTGGAAGCATGAAAATCACTTTAAACATGCTAATTTTAGCTCTAACACTGATGATCCACCTACAAATGTGAACTGACGTTCAAAAATAAAACATTTGAAAACGGACCATTTTCCACATTTCTGAAGCATGACGTAATGGGGGGGTGTTATCTCTTTTGTCGAAAATCAGCCGTTTTTGCTCGAACATTAAATGCCTCCAAATGGTATTTAATTAACTTCCCGAGCCCCTGGAAGCATGAAAATCACTTTAAACATGCTAATTTTAGCTCTAACACTGATGATCCACCTACAAATGTGAACTGACGTTCAAAAATAAAACATTTGAAAACGGACCATTTTCCACATTTCTGAAGCATGACGTAATGGGGGGGTGTTATCTCTTTTGTCGAAAATCAGCCGTTTTTGCTCGAACATTAAATGCCTCCAAATGGTATTTAATTAACTTCCCGAGCCCCTGGAAGCATGAAAATCACTTTAAACATGCTAATTTTAGCTCTAACACTGATGATCCACCTACAAATGTGAACTGACGTTCAAAAATAAAACATTTGAAAACGGACCATTTTCCACATTTCTGAAGCATGACGTAATGGGGGGGTGTTATCTCTTTTGTCGAAAATCAGCCGTTTTTGCTCGAACATTAAATGCCTCCAAATGGTATTTAATTAACTTCCCGGGGTGAAGAAACCCTTTTTGAGAACTCAGAGTGAGTAAATTGGCCATTTTCATGCACTTTTAACCATTCCATAAATCTTGTGTTTTGGGCCCCTGGAAGCATGAAAATCACTTTAAACATGCTAATTTTAGCTCTAACACTGATGATCCACCTACAAATGTGAACTGACGTTCAAAAATAAAACATTTGAAAACGGACCATTTTCGGCATTTCTGAAGCATGACGTAATGGGGGGTGTTATCTCTTTTGTCGAAAATCAGCCGTTTTTGCTCGAACATTAAATGCCTCCAAATGGTATTTATTTCACTTCCCGAGCCCCTGGAAGCATGAAAATCACTTTAAACATGCTAATTTTAGCTCTAACACTGATGATCCACCTACAAATGTGAACTGACGTTCAAAAATAAAACATTTGAAAACGGACCATTTTCCACATTTCTGAAGCATGACGTAATGGGGGGGTGTTATCTCTTTTGTCGAAAATCAGCCGTTTTTGCTCGAACATTAAATGCCTCCAAATGGTATTTAATTAACTTCCCGAGCCCCTGGAAGCATGAAAATCACTTTAAACATGCTAATTTTAGCTCTAACACTGATGATCCACCTACAAATGTGAACTGACGTTCAAAAATAAAACATTTGAAAACGGACCATTTTCCACATTTCTGAAGCATGACGTAATGGGGGGGTGTTATCTCTTTTGTCGAAAATCAGCCGTTTTTGCTCGAACATTAAATGCCTCCAAATGGTATTTATTTCACTTCCCGGGGTGAAGGAACCCTTTTTGAGAACTCAGAGTGAGTAAATTGGCCATTTTCATGCACTTTTAACCATTCCATAAATCTTGTGTTTTGGGCCCCTGAAGCATGAAAATCACTTTAAACATGCTAATTTTAGCTCTAACACTGATGATCCACCTACAAATGTGAACTGACGTTCAAAAATAAAACATTTGAAAACGGACCATTTTCCACATTTCTGAAGCATGACGTAATGGGGGGGTGTTATCTCTTTTGTCGAAAATCAGCCGTTTTTGCTCGAACATTAAATGCCTCCAAATGGTATTTAATTAACTTCCCGAGCCCCTGGAAGCATGAAAATCACTTTAAACATGCTAATTTTAGCTCTAACACTGATGATCCACCTACAAATGTGAACTGACGTTCAAAAATAAAACATTTGAAAACGGACCATTTTCCACATTTCTGAAGCATGACGTAATGGGGGGGTGTTATCTCTTTTGTCGAAAATCAGCCGTTTTTGCTCGAACATTAAATGCCTCCAAATGGTATTTAATTAACTTCCCGGGGTGAAGAAACCCTTTTTGAGAACTCAGAGTGAGTAAATTGGCCATTTTCATGCACTTTTAACCATTCCATAAATCTTGTGTTTTGGGCCCCTGGAAGCATGAAAATCACTTTAAACATGCTAATTTTAGCTCTAACACTGATGATCCACCTACAAATGTGAACTGACGTTCAAAAATAAAACATTTGAAAACGGACCATTTTCCACATTTCTGAAGCATGACGTAATGGGGGGGTGTTATCTCTTTTGTCGAAAATCAGCCGTTTTTGCTCGAACATTAAATGCCTCCAAATGGTATTTCTTTCACTTCCCGAGCCCCTGGAAGCATGAAAATCACTTTAAACATGCTAATTTTAGCTCTAACACTGATGATCCACCTACAAATGTGAACTGACGTTCAAAAATAAAACATTTGAAAACGGACCATTTTCCACATTTCTGAAGCATGACGTAATGGGGGGGGTGTTATCTCTTTTGTCGAAAATCAGCCGTTTTTGCTCGAACATTAAATGCCTCCAAATGGTATTTATTTCACTTCCCGAGCCCCTGGAAGCATGAAAATCACTTTAAACATGCTAATTTTAGCTCTAACACTGATGATCCACCTACAAATGTGAACTGACGTTCAAAAATAAAACATTTGAAAACGGACCATTTTCCACATTTCTGAAGCATGACGTAATGGGGGGGTGTTATCTCTTTTGTCGAAAATCAGCCGTTTTTGCTCGAACATTAAATGCCTCCAAATGGTATTTATTTCACTTCCCGAGCCCCTGGAAGCATGAAAATCACTTTAAACATGCTAATTTTAGCTCTAACACTGATGATCCACCTACAAATGTGAACTGACGTTCAAAAATAAAACATTTGAAAACGGACCATTTTCCACATTTCTGAAGCATGACGTAATGGGGGGGTGTTATCTCTTTTGTAGAAAATCAGCCGTTTTTGCTCGAACATTAAATGCCTCCAAATGGTATTTATTTCACTTCCCGAGCCCCTGGAAGCATGAAAATCACTTTAAACATGCTAATTTTAGCTCTAACACTGATGATCCACCTACAAATGTGAACTGACGTTCAAAAATAAAACATTTGAAAACGGACCATTTTCCACATTTCTGAAGCATGACGTAATGGGGGGGTGTTATCTCTTTTGTCGAAAATCAGCCGTTTTTGCTCGAACATTAAATGCCTCCAAATGGTATTTAATTAACTTCCCTGGGTGAAGAAACCCTTTTTGAGAACTCAGAGTGAGTAAATTGGCCATTTTCATGCACTTTTAACCATTCCATAAATCTTGTGTTTTGGGCCCCTGGAAGCATGAAAATCACTTTAAACATGCTAATTTTAGCTCTAACACTGATGATCCACCTACAAATGTGAACTGACGTTCAAAAATAAAACATTTGAAAACGGACCATTTTCCACATTTCTGAAGCATGACGTAATGGGGGGGTGTTATCTCTTTTGTCGAAAATCAGCCGTTTTTGCTCGAACATTAAATGCCTCCAAATGGTATTTAATTAACTTCCCGAGCCCCTGGAAGCATGAACATCACTTTAAACATGCTAATTTTAGCTCTAACACTGATGATCCACCTACAAATGTGAACTGACGTTCAAAAATAAAACATTTGAAAACGGACCATATTCCACATTTCTGAAGCATGACGTAATGGGGGGGTGTTATCTCTTTTGTGGAAAATCAGCCGTTTTTGCTCGAACATTAAATGCCTCCAAATGGTATTTATTTCACTTCCCGAGCCCCTGGAAGCATGAAAATCACTTTAAACATGCTAATTTTAGCTCTAACACTGATGATCCACCTACAAATGTGAACTGACGTTCAAAAATAAAACATTTGAAAACGGACCATTTTCCACATTTCTGAAGCATGACGTAATGGGGGGGTGTTATCTCTTTTGTCGAAAATCAGCCGTTTTTGCTCGAACATTAAATGCCTCCAAATGGTATTTAATTAACTTCCCGGGGTGAAGAAACCCTTTTTGAGAACTCAGAGTGAGTAAATTGGCCATTTTCATGCACTTTTAACCATTCCATAAATCTTGTGTTTTGGGCCCCTGGAAGCATGAAAATCACTTTAAACATGCTAATTTTAGCTCTAACACTGATGATCCACCTACAAATGTGAACTGACGTTCAAAAATAAAACATTTGAAAACGGACCATTTTCGGCATTTCTGAAGCATGACGTAATGGGGGGTGTTATCTCTTTTGTCGAAAATCAGCCGTTTTTGCTCGAACATTAAATGCCTCCAAATGGTATTTATTTCACTTCCCGAGCCCCTGGAAGCATGAAAATCACTTTAAACATGCTAATTTTAGCTCTAACACTGATGATCCACCTACAAATGTGAACTGACGTTCAAAAATAAAACATTTGAAAACGGACCATTTTCCACATTTCTGAAGCATGACGTAATGGGGGGGTGTTATCTCTTTTGTCGAAAATCAGCCGTTTTTGCTCGAACATTAAATGCCTCCAAATGGTATTTAATTAACTTCCCGAGCCCCTGGAAGCATGAAAATCACTTTAAACATGCTAATTTTAGCTCTAACACTGATGATCCACCTACAAATGTGAACTGACGTTCAAAAATAAAACATTTGAAAACGGACCATTTTCCACATTTCTGAAGCATGACGTAATGGGGGGGTGTTATCTCTTTTGTCGAAAATCAGCCGTTTTTGCTCGAACATTAAATGCCTCCAAATGGTATTTAATTAACTTCCCTGGGTGAAGAAACCCTTTTTGAGAACTCAGAGTGAGTAAATTGGCCATTTTCATGCACTTTTAACCATTCCATAAATCTTGTGTTTTGGGCCCCTGGAAGCATGAAAATCACTTTAAACATGCTAATTTTAGCTCTAACACTGATGATCCACCTACAAATGTGAACTGACGTTCAAAAATAAAACATTTGAAAACGGACCATTTTCCACATTTCTGAAGCATGACGTAATGGGGGGGTGTTATCTCTTTTGTTGAAAATCAGCCGTTTTTGCTCGAACATTAAATGCCTCCAAATGGTATTTAATTAACTTCCCGAGCCCCTGGAAGCATGAACATCACTTTAAACATGCTAATTTTAGCTCTAACACTGATGATCCACCTACAAATGTGAACTGACGTTCAAAAATAAAACATTTGAAAACGGACCATTTTCCACATTTCTGAAGCATGACGTAATGGGGGGGTGTTATCTCTTTTGTCGAAAATCAGCCGTTTTTGCTCGAACATTAAATGCCTCCAAATGGTATTTAATTAACTTCCCTGGGTGAAGAAACCCTTTTTGAGAACTCAGAGTGAGTAAATTGGCCATTTTCATGCACTTTTAACCATTCCATAAATCTTGTGTTTTGGGCCCCTGGAAGCATGAAAATCACTTTAAACATGCTAATTTTAGCTCTAACACTGATGATCCACCTACAAATGTGAACTGACGTTCAAAAATAAAACATTTGAAAACGGACCATTTTCCACATTTCTGAAGCATGACGTAATGGGGGGGTGTTATCTCTTTTGTCGAAAATCAGCCGTTTTTGCTCGAACATTAAATGCCTCCAAATGGTATTTAATTAACTTCCCGAGCCCCTGGAAGCATGAACATCACTTTAAACATGCTAATTTTAGCTCTAACACTGATGATCCACCTACAAATGTGAACTGACGTTCAAAAATAAAACATTTGAAAACGGACCATTTTCCACATTTCTGAAGCATGACGTAATGGGGGGGTGTTATCTCTTTTGTGGAAAATCAGCCGTTTTTGCTCGAACATTAAATGCCTCCAAATGGTATTTATTTCACTTCCCGAGCCCCTGGAAGCATGAAAATCACTTTAAACATGCTAATTTTAGCTCTAACACTGATGATCCACCTACAAATGTGAACTGACGTTCAAAAATAAAACATTTGAAAACGGACCATTTTCCACATTTCTGAAGCATGACGTAATGGGGGGGTGTTATCTCTTTTGTCGAAAATCAGCCGTTTTTGCTCGAACATTAAATGCCTCCAAATGGTATTTAATTAACTTCCCGGGGTGAAGAAACCCTTTTTGAGAACTCAGAGTGAGTAAATTGGCCATTTTCATGCACTTTTAACCATTCCATAAATCTTGTGTTTTGGGCCCCTGGAAGCATGAAAATCACTTTAAACATGCTAATTTTAGCTCTAACACTGATGATCCACCTACAAATGTGAACTGACGTTCAAAAATAAAACATTTGAAAACGGACCATTTTCCACATTTCTGAAGCATGACGTAATGGGGGGGTGTTATCTCTTTTGTAGAAAATCAGCCGTTTTTGCTCGAACATTAAATGCCTCCAAATGGTATTTATTTCACTTCCCGAGCCCCTGGAAGCATGAAAATCACTTTAAACATGCTAATTTTAGCTCTAACACTGATGATCCACCTACAAATGTGAACTGACGTTCAAAAATAAAACATTTGAAAACGGACCATTTTCCACATTTCTGAAGCATGACGTAATGGGGGGGTGTTATCTCTTTTGTCGAAAATCAGCCGTTTTTGCTCGAACATTAAATGCCTCCAAATGGTATTTAATTAACTTCCCGGGGTGAAGAAACCCTTTTTGAGAACTCAGAGTGAGTAAATTGGCCATTTTCATGCACTTTTAACCATTCCATAAATCTTGTGTTTTGGGCCCCTGGAAGCATGAAAATCACTTTAAACATGCTAATTTTAGCTCTAACACTGATGATCCACCTACAAATGTGAACTGACGTTCAAAAATAAAACATTTGAAAACGGACCATTTTCCACATTTCTGAAGCATGACGTAATGGGGGGGTGTTATCTCTTTTGTCGAAAATCAGCCGTTTTTGCTCGAACATTAAATGCCTCCAAATGGTATTTAATTAACTTCCCGAGCCCCTGGAAGCATGAACATCACTTTAAACATGCTAATTTTAGCTCTAACACTGATGATCCACCTACAAATGTGAACTGACGTTCAAAAATAAAACATTTGAAAACGGACCATTTTCCACATTTCTGAAGCATGACGTAATGGGGGGGTGTTATCTCTTTTGTCGAAAATCAGCCGTTTTTGCTCGAACATTAAATGCCTCCAAATGGTATTTAATTAACTTCCCGGGGTGAAGAAACCCTTTTTGAGAACTCAGAGTGAGTAAATTGGCCATTTTCATGCACTTTTAACCATTCCATAAATCTTGTGTTTTGGGCTCCTGGAAGCATGAAAATCACTTTAAACATGCTAATTTTAGCTCTAACACTGATGATCCACCTACAAATGTGAACTGACGTTCAAAAATAAAACATTTGAAAACGGACCATTTTCCACATTTCTGAAGCATGACGTAATGGGGGGGTGTTATCTCTTTTGTCGAAAATCAGCCGTTTTTGCTCGAACATTAAATGCCTCCAAATGGTATTTAATTAACTTCCCGAGCCCCTGGAAGCATGAAAATCACTTTAAACATGCTAATTTTAGCTCTAACACTGATGATCCACCTACAAATGTGAACTGACGTTCAAAAATAAAACATTTGAAAACGGACCATTTTCCACATTTCTGAAGCATGACGTAATGGGGGGGTGTTATCTCTTTTGTCGAAAATCAGCCGTTTTTGCTCGAACATTAAATGCCTCCAAATGGTATTTAATTAACTTCCCGGGGTGAAGAAACCCTTTTTGAGAACTCAGAGTGAGTAAATTGGCCATTTTCATGCACTTTTAACCATTCCATAAATCTTGTGTTTTGGGATCCTGGAAGCATGAAAATCACTTTAAACATGCTAATTTTAGCTCTAACACTGATGATCCACCTACAAATGTGAACTGACGTTCAAAAATAAAACATTTGAAAACGGACCATTTTCCACATTTCTGAAGCATGACGTAATGGGGGGGTGTTATCTCTTTTGTCGAAAATCAGCCGTTTTTGCTCGAACATTAAATGCCTCCAAATGGTATTTAATTAACTTCCCGAGCCCCTGGAAGCATGAAAATCACTTTAAACATGCTAATTTTAGCTCTAACACTGATGATCCACCTACAAATGTGAACTGACGTTCAAAAATAAAACATTTGAAAACGGACCATTTTCCACATTTCTGAAGCATGACGTAATGGGGGGGTGTTATCTCTTTTGTCGAAAATCAGCCGTTTTTGCTCGAACATTAAATGCCTCCAAATGGTATTTAATTAAGTTCCCGAGCCCCTGGAAGCATGAAAATCACTTTAAACATGCTAATTTTAGCTCTAACACTGATGATCCACCTACAAATGTGAACTGACGTTCAAAAATAAAACATTTGAAAACGGACCATTTTCCACATTTCTGAAGCATGACGTAATGGGGGGGTGTTATCTCTTTTGTCGAAAATCAGCCGTTTTTGCTCGAACATTAAATGCCTCCAAATGGTATTTAATTAACTTCCCGGGGTGAAGAAACCCTTTTTGAGAACTCAGAGTGAGTAAATTGGCCATTTTCATGCACTTTTAACCATTCCATAAATCTTGTGTTTTGGGCCCCTGGAAGCATGAAAATCACTTTAAACATGCTAATTTTAGCTCTAACACTGATGATCCACCTACAAATGTGAACTGACGTTCAAAAATAAAACATTTGAAAACGGACCATTTTCGGCATTTCTGAAGCATGACGTAATGGGGGGTGTTATCTCTTTTGTCGAAAATCAGCCGTTTTTGCTCGAACATTAAATGCCTCCAAATGGTATTTATTTCACTTCCCGAGCCCCTGGAAGCATGAAAATCACTTTAAACATGCTAATTTTAGCTCTAACACTGATGATCCACCTACAAATGTGAACTGACGTTCAAAAATAAAACATTTGAAAACGGACCATTTTCCACATTTCTGAAGCATGACGTAATGGGGGGGTGTTATCTCTTTTGTCGAAAATCAGCCGTTTTTGCTCGAACATTAAATGCCTCCAAATGGTATTTAATTAACTTCCCGAGCCCCTGGAAGCATGAAAATCACTTTAAACATGCTAATTTTAGCTCTAACACTGATGATCCACCTACAAATGTGAACTGACGTTCAAAAATAAAACATTTGAAAACGGACCATTTTCCACATTTCTGAAGCATGACGTAATGGGGGGGTGTTATCTCTTTTGTCGAAAATCAGCCGTTTTTGCTCGAACATTAAATGCCTCCAAATGGTATTTAATTAACTTCCCTGGGTGAAGAAACCCTTTTTGAGAACTCAGAGTGAGTAAATTGGCCATTTTCATGCACTTTTAACCATTCCATAAATCTTGTGTTTTGGGCCCCTGGAAGCATGAAAATCACTTTAAACATGCTAATTTTAGCTCTAACACTGATGATCCACCTACAAATGTGAACTGACGTTCAAAAATAAAACATTTGAAAACGGACCATTTTCCACATTTCTGAAGCATGACGTAATGGGGGGGTGTTATCTCTTTTGTTGAAAATCAGCCGTTTTTGCTCGAACATTAAATGCCTCCAAATGGTATTTAATTAACTTCCCGAGCCCCTGGAAGCATGAACATCACTTTAAACATGCTAATTTTAGCTCTAACACTGATGATCCACCTACAAATGTGAACTGACGTTCAAAAATAAAACATTTGAAAACGGACCATTTTCCACATTTCTGAAGCATGACGTAATGGGGGGGTGTTATCTCTTTTGTGGAAAATCAGCCGTTTTTGCTCGAACATTAAATGCCTCCAAATGGTATTTATTTCACTTCCCGAGCCCCTGGAAGCATGAAAATCACTTTAAACATGCTAATTTTAGCTCTAACACTGATGATCCACCTACAAATGTGAACTGACGTTCAAAAATAAAACATTTGAAAACGGACCATTTTCCACATTTCTGAAGCATGACGTAATGGGGGGGTGTTATCTCTTTTGTCGAAAATCAGCCGTTTTTGCTCGAACATTAAATGCCTCCAAATGGTATTTAATTAACTTCCCGGGGTGAAGAAACCCTTTTTGAGAACTCAGAGTGAGTAAATTGGCCATTTTCATGCACTTTTAACCATTCCATAAATCTTGTGTTTTGGGCCCCTGGAAGCATGAAAATCACTTTAAACATGCTAATTTTAGCTCTAACACTGATGATCCACCTACAAATGTGAACTGACGTTCAAAAATAAAACATTTGAAAACGGACCATTTTCCACATTTCTGAAGCATGACGTAATGGGGGGGTGTTATCTCTTTTGTAGAAAATCAGCCGTTTTTGCTCGAACATTAAATGCCTCCAAATGGTATTTATTTCACTTCCCGAGCCCCTGGAAGCATGAAAATCACTTTAAACATGCTAATTTTAGCTCTAACACTGATGATCCACCTACAAATGTGAACTGACGTTCAAAAATAAAACATTTGAAAACGGACCATTTTCCACATTTCTGAAGCATGACGTAATGGGGGGGTGTTATCTCTTTTGTCGAAAATCAGCCGTTTTTGCTCGAACATTAAATGCCTCCAAATGGTATTTAATTAACTTCCCGGGGTGAAGAAACCCTTTTTGAGAACTCAGAGTGAGTAAATTGGCCATTTTCATGCACTTTTAACCATTCCATAAATCTTGTGTTTTGGGCCCCTGGAAGCATGAAAATCACTTTAAACATGCTAATTTTAGCTCTAACACTGATGATCCACCTACAAATGTGAACTGACGTTCAAAAATAAAACATTTGAAAACGGACCATTTTCCACATTTCTGAAGCATGACGTAATGGGGGGGTGTTATCTCTTTTGTCGAAAATCAGCCGTTTTTGCTCGAACATTAAATGCCTCCAAATGGTATTTAATTAACTTCCCGAGCCCCTGGAAGCATGAACATCACTTTAAACATGCTAATTTTAGCTCTAACACTGATGATCCACCTACAAATGTGAACTGACGTTCAAAAATAAAACATTTGAAAACGGACCATTTTCCACATTTCTGAAGCATGACGTAATGGGGGGGTGTTATCTCTTTTGTCGAAAATCAGCCGTTTTTGCTCGAACATTAAATGCCTCCAAATGGTATTTAATTAACTTCCCGGGGTGAAGAAACCCTTTTTGAGAACTCAGAGTGAGTAAATTGGCCATTTTCATGCACTTTTAACCATTCCATAAATCTTGTGTTTTGGGCTCCTGGAAGCATGAAAATCACTTTAAACATGCTAATTTTAGCTCTAACACTGATGATCCACCTACAAATGTGAACGGACGTTCAAAAATAAAACATTTGAAAACGGACCATTTTCCACATTTCTGAAGCATGACGTAATGGGGGGGTGTTATCTCTTTTGTCGAAAATCAGCCGTTTTTGCTCGAACATTAAATGCCTCCAAATGGTATTTAATTAACTTCCCGAGCCCCTGGAAGCATGAAAATCACTTTAAACATGCTAATTTTAGCTCTAACACTGATGATCCACCTACAAATGTGAACTGACGTTCAAAAATAAAACATTTGAAAACGGACCATTTTCCACATTTCTGAAGCATGACGTAATGGGGGGGTGTTATCTCTTTTGTCGAAAATCAGCCGTTTTTGCTCGAACATTAAATGCCTCCAAATGGTATTTAATTAACTTCCCGGGGTGAAGAAACCCTTTTTGAGAACTCAGAGTGAGTAAATTGGCCATTTTCATGCACTTTTAACCATTCCATAAATCTTGTGTTTTGGGATCCTGGAAGCATGAAAATCACTTTAAACATGCTAATTTTAGCTCTAACACTGATGATCCACCTACAAATGTGAACTGACGTTCAAAAATAAAACATTTGAAAACGGACCATTTTCCACATTTCTGAAGCATGACGTAATGGGGGGGTGTTATCTCTTTTGTCGAAAATCAGCCGTTTTTGCTCGAACATTAAATGCCTCCAAATGGTATTTAATTAACTTCCCGAGCCCCTGGAAGCATGAAAATCACTTTAAACATGCTAATTTTAGCTCTAACACTGATGATCCACCTACAAATGTGAACTGACGTTCAAAAATAAAACATTTGAAAACGGACCATTTTCCACATTTCTGAAGCATGACGTAATGGGGGGGTGTTATCTCTTTTGTCGAAAATCAGCCGTTTTTGCTCGAACATTAAATGCCTCCAAATGGTATTTAATTAACTTCCCGAGCCCCTGGAAGCATGAAAATCACTTTAAACATGCTAATTTTAGCTCTAACACTGATGATCCACCTACAAATGTGAACTGACGTTCAAAAATAAAACATTTGAAAACGGACCATTTTCCACATTTCTGAAGCATGACGTAATGGGGGGGTGTTATCTCTTTTGTCGAAAATCAGCCGTTTTTGCTCGAACATTAAATGCCTCCAAATGGTATTTAATTAACTTCCCGGGGTGAAGAAACCCTTTTTGAGAACTCAGAGTGAGTAAATTGGCCATTTTCATGCACTTTTAACCATTCCATAAATCTTGTGTTTTGGGCCCCTGGAAGCATGAAAATCACTTTAAACATGCTAATTTTAGCTCAAACACTGATGATCCACCTACAAATGTGAACTGACGTTCAAAAATAAAACATTTGAAAACGGACCATTTTCGGCATTTCTGAAGCATGACGTAATGGGGGGTGTTATCTCTTTTGTCGAAAATCAGCCGTTTTTGCTCGAACATTAAATGCCTCCAAATGGTATTTATTTCACTTCCCGAGCCCCTGGAAGCATGAAAATCACTTTAAACATGCTAATTTTAGCTCTAACACTGATGATCCACCTACAAATGTGAACTGACGTTCAAAAATAAAACATTTGAAAACGGACCATTTTCCACATTTCTGAAGCATGACGTAATGGGGGGGTGTTATCTCTTTTGTCGAAAATCAGCCGTTTTTGCTCGAACATTAAATGCCTCCAAATGGTATTTAATTAACTTCCCGAGCCCCTGGAAGCATGAAAATCACTTTAAACATGCTAATTTTAGCTCTAACACTGATGATCCACCTACAAATGTGAACTGACGTTCAAAAATAAAACATTTGAAAACGGACCATTTTCCACATTTCTGAAGCATGACGTAATGGGGGGGTGTTATCTCTTTTGTCGAAAATCAGCCGTTTTTGCTCGAACATTAAATGCCTCCAAATGGTATTTATTTCACTTCCCGGGGTGAAGGAACCCTTTTTGAGAACTCAGAGTGAGTAAATTGGCCATTTTCATGCACTTTTAACCATTCCATAAATCTTGTGTTTTGGGCCCCTGAAGCATGAAAATCACTTTAAACATGCTAATTTTAGCTCTAACACTGATGATCCACCTACAAATGTGAACTGACGTTCAAAAATAAAACATTTGAAAACGGACCATTTTCCACATTTCTGAAGCATGACGTAATGGGGGGGTGTTATCTCTTTTGTCGAAAATCAGCCGTTTTTGCTCGAACATTAAATGCCTCCAAATGGTATTTAATTAACTTCCCGAGCCCCTGGAAGCATGAAAATCACTTTAAACATGCTAATTTTAGCTCTAACACTGATGATCCACCTACAAATGTGAACTGACGTTCAAAAATAAAACATTTGAAAACGGACCATTTTCCACATTTCTGAAGCATGACGTAATGGGGGGGTGTTATCTCTTTTGTCGAAAATCAGCCGTTTTTGCTCGAACATTAAATGCCTCCAAATGATATTTAATTAACTTCCCGGGGTGAAGAAACCCTTTTTGAGAACTCAGAGTGAGTAAATTGGCCATTTTCATGCACTTTTAACCATTCCATAAATCTTGTGTTTTGGGCCCCTGGAAGCATGAAAATCACTTTAAACATGCTAATTTTAGCTCTAACACTGATGATCCACCTACAAATGTGAACTGACGTTCAAAAATAAAACATTTGAAAACGGACCATTTTCCACATTTCTGAAGCATGACGTAATGGGGGGGTGTTATCTCTTTTGTCGAAAATCAGCCGTTTTTGCTCGAACATTAAATGCCTCCAAATGGTATTTCTTTCACTTCCCGAGCCCCTGGAAGCATGAAAATCACTTTAAACATGCTAATTTTAGCTCTAACACTGATGATCCACCTACAAATGTGAACTGACGTTCAAAAATAAAACATTTGAAAACGGACCATTTTCCACATTTCTGAAGCATGACGTAATGGGGGGGGTGTTATCTCTTTTGTCGAAAATCAGCCGTTTTTGCTCGAACATTAAATGCCTCCAAATGGTATTTATTTCACTTCCCGAGCCCCTGGAAGCATGAAAATCACTTTAAACATGCTAATTTTAGCTCTAACACTGATGATCCACCTACAAATGTGAACTGACGTTCAAAAATAAAACATTTGAAAACGGACCATTTTCCACATTTCTGAAGCATGACGTAATGGGGGGGTGTTATCTCTTTTGTCGAAAATCAGCCGTTTTTGCTCGAACATTAAATGCCTCCAAATGGTATTTATTTCACTTCCCGAGCCCCTGGAAGCATGAAAATCACTTTAAACATGCTAATTTTAGCTCTAACACTGATGATCCACCTACAAATGTGAACTGACGTTCAAAAATAAAACATTTGAAAACGGACCATTTTCCACATTTCTGAAGCATGACGTAATGGGGGGGTGTTATCTCTTTTGTAGAAAATCAGCCGTTTTTGCTCGAACATTAAATGCCTCCAAATGGTATTTATTTCACTTCCCGAGCCCCTGGAAGCATGAAAATCACTTTAAACATGCTAATTTTAGCTCTAACACTGATGATCCACCTACAAATGTGAACTGACGTTCAAAAATAAAACATTTGAAAACGGACCATTTTCCACATTTCTGAAGCATGACGTAATGGGGGGGTGTTATCTCTTTTGTCGAAAATCAGCCGTTTTTGCTCGAACATTAAATGCCTCCAAATGGTATTTAATTAACTTCCCTGGGTGAAGAAACCCTTTTTGAGAACTCAGAGTGAGTAAATTGGCCATTTTCATGCACTTTTAACCATTCCATAAATCTTGTGTTTTGGGCCCCTGGAAGCATGAAAATCACTTTAAACATGCTAATTTTAGCTCTAACACTGATGATCCACCTACAAATGTGAACTGACGTTCAAAAATAAAACATTTGAAAACGGACCATTTTCCACATTTCTGAAGCATGACGTAATGGGGGGGTGTTATCTCTTTTGTCGAAAATCAGCCGTTTTTGCTCGAACATTAAATGCCTCCAAATGGTATTTAATTAACTTCCCGAGCCCCTGGAAGCATGAACATCACTTTAAACATGCTAATTTTAGCTCTAACACTGATGATCCACCTACAAATGTGAACTGACGTTCAAAAATAAAACATTTGAAAACGGACCATATTCCACATTTCTGAAGCATGACGTAATGGGGGGGTGTTATCTCTTTTGTGGAAAATCAGCCGTTTTTGCTCGAACATTAAATGCCTCCAAATGGTATTTATTTCACTTCCCGAGCCCCTGGAAGCATGAAAATCACTTTAAACATGCTAATTTTAGCTCTAACACTGATGATCCACCTACAAATGTGAACTGACGTTCAAAAATAAAACATTTGAAAACGGACCATTTTCCACATTTCTGAAGCATGACGTAATGGGGGGGTGTTATCTCTTTTGTCGAAAATCAGCCGTTTTTGCTCGAACATTAAATGCCTCCAAATGGTATTTAATTAACTTCCCGGGGTGAAGAAACCCTTTTTGAGAACTCAGAGTGAGTAAATTGGCCATTTTCATGCACTTTTAACCATTCCATAAATCTTGTGTTTTGGGCCCCTGGAAGCATGAAAATCACTTTAAACATGCTAATTTTAGCTCTAACACTGATGATCCACCTACAAATGTGAACTGACGTTCAAAAATAAAACATTTGAAAACGGACCATTTTCCACATTTCTGAAGCATGACGTAATGGGGGGGTGTTATCTCTTTTGTCGAAAATCAGCCGTTTTTGCTCGAACATTAAATGCCTCCAAATGGTATTTAATTAACTTCCCGAGCCCCTGGAAGCATGAAAATCACTTTAAACATGCTAATTTTAGCTCTAACACTGATGATCCACCTACAAATGTGAACTGACGTTCAAAAATAAAACATTTGAAAACGGACCATTTTCCACATTTCTGAAGCATGACGTAATGGGGGGGTGTTATCTCTTTTGTCGAAAATCAGCCGTTTTTGCTCGAACATTAAATGCCTCCAAATGGTATTTAATTAACTTCCCGGGGTGAAGAAACCCTTTTTGAGAACTCAGAGTGAGTAAATTGGCCATTTTCATGCACTTTTAACCATTCCATAAATCTTGTGTTTTGGGCCCCTGGAAGCATGAAAATCACTTTAAACATGCTAATTTTAGCTCTAACACTGATGATCCACCTACAAATGTGAACTGACGTTCAAAAATAAAACATTTGAAAACGGACCATTTTCCACATTTCTGAAGCATGACGTAATGGGGGGGTGTTATCTCTTTTGTCGAAAATCAGCCGTTTTTGCTCGAACATTAAATGCCTCCAAATGGTATTTAATTAACTTCCCGAGCCCCTGGAAGCATGAAAATCACTTTAAACATGCTAATTTTAGCTCTAACACTGATGATCCACCTACAAATGTGAACTGACGTTCAAAAATAAAACATTTGAAAACGGACAATTTTCCACATTTCTGAAGCATGACGTAATGGGGGGGGGTGTTATCTCTTTTGTCGAAAATCAGCCGTTTTTGCTCGAACATTAAATGCCTCCAAATGGTATTTAATTAACTTCCCGGGGTGAAGAAACCCTTTTTGAGAACTCAGAGTGAGTAAATTGGCCATTTTCATGCACTTTTAACCATTCCATAAATCTTGTGTTTTGGGCCCCTGGAAGCATGAAAATCACTTTAAACATGCTAATTTTAGCTCTAACACTGATGATCCACCTACAAATGTGAACTGACGTTCAAAAATAAAACATTTGAAAACGGACCATTTTCCACATTTCTGAAGCATGACGTAATGGGGGGGTGTTATCTCTTTTGTCGAAAATCAGCCGTTTTTGATCGAACATTAAATGCCTCCAAATGGTATTTATTTCACTTCCCGAGCCCCTGGAAGCATGAAAATCACTTTAAACATGCTAATTTTAGCTCTAACACTGATGATCCACCTACAAAGGTGAACTGACGTTCAAAAAAAAAACATTTTTAAAACGGACCATTTTCCACATTTCTGAAGCATGACGTAATGGGGGGGTGTTATCTCTTTTGTCGAAAATCAGCCGTTTTTGCTCGAACATTAAATGCCTCCAAATGGTATTTAATTAACTTCCCGAGCCCCTGGAAGCATGAAAATCACTTTAAACATGCTAATTTTAGCTTTAACACTGATGATCCACCTACAAATGTGAACTGACGTTCAAAAATAAAACATTTGAAAACGGACCATTTTCCACATTTCTGAAGCATGACGTAATGGGGGGGTGTTATCTCTTTTGTCGAAAATCAGCCGTTTTTGCTCGAACATTAAATGCCTCCAAATGGTATTTAATTAACTTCCCGGGGTGAAGAAACCCTTTTTGAGAACTCAGAGTGAGTAAATTGGCCATTTTCATGCACTTTTAACCATTCCATAAATCTTGTGTTTTGGGCCCCTGGAAGCATGAAAATCACTTTAAACATGCTAATTTTAGCTCTAACACTGATGATCCACCTACAAATGTGAACTGACGTTCAAAAATAAAACATTTGAAAACGGACCATTTTCGGCATTTCTGAAGCATGACGTAATGGGGGGTGTTATCTCTTTTGTCGAAAATCAGCCGTTTTTGCTCGAACATTAAATGCCTCCAAATGGTATTTATTTCACTTCCCGAGCCCCTGGAAGCATGAAAATCACTTTAAACATGCTAATTTTAGCTCTAACACTGATGATCCACCTACAAATGTGAACTGACGTTCAAAAATAAAACATTTGAAAACGGACCATTTTCCACATTTCTGAAGCATGACGTAATGGGGGGGTGTTATCTCTTTTGTCGAAAATCAGCCGTTTTTGCTCGAACATTAAATGCCTCCAAATGGTATTTAATTAACTTCCCGAGCCCCTGGAAGCATGAAAATCACTTTAAACATGCTAATTTTAGCTCTAACACTGATGATCCACCTACAAATGTGAACTGACGTTCAAAAATAAAACATTTGAAAACGGACCATTTTCCACATTTCTGAAGCATGACGTAATGGGGGGGTGTTATCTCTTTTGTCGAAAATCAGCCGTTTTTGCTCGAACATTAAATGCCTCCAAATGGTATTTATTTCACTTCCCGGGGTGAAGGAACCCTTTTTGAGAACTCAGAGTGAGTAAATTGGCCATTTTCATGCACTTTTAACCATTCCATAAATCTTGTGTTTTGGGCCCCTGAAGCATGAAAATCACTTTAAACATGCTAATTTTAGCTCTAACACTGATGATCCACCTACAAATGTGAACTGACGTTCAAAAATAAAACATTTGAAAACGGACCATTTTCCACATTTCTGAAGCATGACGTAATGGGGGGGTGTTATCTCTTTTGTCGAAAATCAGCCGTTTTTGCTCGAACATTAAATGCCTCCAAATGGTATTTAATTAACTTCCCGAGCCCCTGGAAGCATGAAAATCACTTTAAACATGCTAATTTTAGCTCTAACACTGATGATCCACCTACAAATGTGAACTGACGTTCAAAAATAAAACATTTGAAAACGGACCATTTTCCACATTTCTGAAGCATGACGTAATGGGGGGGTGTTATCTCTTTTGTCGAAAATCAGCCGTTTTTGCTCGAACATTAAATGCCTCCAAATGGTATTTAATTAACTTCCCGGGGTGAAGAAACCCTTTTTGAGAACTCAGAGTGAGTAAATTGGCCATTTTCATGCACTTTTAACCATTCCATAAATCTTGTGTTTTGGGCCCCTGGAAGCATGAAAATCACTTTAAACATGCTAATTTTAGCTCTAACACTGATGATCCACCTACAAATGTGAACTGACGTTCAAAAATAAAACATTTGAAAACGGACCATTTTCCACATTTCTGAAGCATGACGTAATGGGGGGGTGTTATCTCTTTTGTCGAAAATCAGCCGTTTTTGCTCGAACATTAAATGCCTCCAAATGGTATTTAATTAACTTCCCGAGCCCCTGGAAGCATGAAAATCACTTTAAACATGCTAATTTTAGCTCTAACACTGATGATCCACCTACAAATGTGAACTGACGTTCAAAAATAAAACATTTGAAAACGGACAATTTTCCACATTTCTGAAGCATGACGTAATGGGGGGGGGTGTTATCTCTTTTGTCGAAAATCAGCCGTTTTTGCTCGAACATTAAATGCCTCCAAATGGTATTTAATTAACTTCCCGGGGTGAAGAAACCCTTTTTGAGAACTCAGAGTGAGTAAATTGGCCATTTTCATGCACTTTTAACCATTCCATAAATCTTGTGTTTTGGGCCCCTGGAAGCATGAAAATCACTTTAAACATGCTAATTTTAGCTCTAACACTGATGATCCACCTACAAATGTGAACTGACGTTCAAAAATAAAACATTTGAAAACGGACCATTTTCCACATTTCTGAAGCATGACGTAATGGGGGGGTGTTATCTCTTTTGTCGAAAATCAGCCGTTTTTGCTCGAACATTAAATGCCTCCAAATGGTATTTATTTCACTTCCCGAGCCCCTGGAAGCATGAAAATCACTTTAAACATGCTAATTTTAGCTCTAACACTGATGATCCACCTACAAAGGTGAACTGACGTTCAAAAAAAAAACATTTTTAAAACGGACCATTTTCCACATTTCTGAAGCATGACGTAATGGGGGGGTGTTATCTCTTTTGTCGAAAATCAGCCGTTTTTGCTCGAACATTAAATGCCTCCAAATGGTATTTAATTAACTTCCCGAGCCCCTGGAAGCATGAAAATCACTTTAAACATGCTAATTTTAGCTTTAACACTGATGATCCACCTACAAATGTGAACTGACGTTCAAAAATAAAACATTTGAAAACGGACCATTTTCCACATTTCTGAAGCATGACGTAATGGGGGGGTGTTATCTCTTTTGTCGAAAATCAGCCGTTTTTGCTCGAACATTAAATGCCTCCAAATGGTATTTAATTAACTTCCCGGGGTGAAGAAACCCTTTTTGAGAACTCAGAGTGAGTAAATTGGCCATTTTCATGCACTTTTAACCATTCCATAAATCTTGTGTTTTGGGCCCCTGGAAGCATGAAAATCACTTTAAACATGCTAATTTTAGCTCTAACACTGATGATCCACCTACAAATGTGAACTGACGTTCAAAAATAAAACATTTGAAAACGGACCATTTTCGGCATTTCTGAAGCATGACGTAATGGGGGGTGTTATCTCTTTTGTCGAAAATCAGCCGTTTTTGCTCGAACATTAAATGCCTCCAAATGGTATTTATTTCACTTCCCGAGCCCCTGGAAGCATGAAAATCACTTTAAACATGCTAATTTTAGCTCTAACACTGATGATCCACCTACAAATGTGAACTGACGTTCAAAAATAAAACATTTGAAAACGGACCATTTTCCACATTTCTGAAGCATGACGTAATGGGGGGGTGTTATCTCTTTTGTCGAAAATCAGCCGTTTTTGCTCGAACATTAAATGCCTCCAAATGGTATTTAATTAACTTCCCGAGCCCCTGGAAGCATGAAAATCACTTTAAACATGCTAATTTTAGCTCTAACACTGATGATCCACCTACAAATGTGAACTGACGTTCAAAAATAAAACATTTGAAAACGGACCATTTTCCACATTTCTGAAGCATGACGTAATGGGGGGGTGTTATCTCTTTTGTCGAAAATCAGCCGTTTTTGCTCGAACATTAAATGCCTCCAAATGGTATTTATTTCACTTCCCGGGGTGAAGGAACCCTTTTTGAGAACTCAGAGTGAGTAAATTGGCCATTTTCATGCACTTTTAACCATTCCATAAATCTTGTGTTTTGGGCCCCTGAAGCATGAAAATCACTTTAAACATGCTAATTTTAGCTCTAACACTGATGATCCACCTACAAATGTGAACTGACGTTCAAAAATAAAACATTTGAAAACGGACCATTTTCCACATTTCTGAAGCATGACGTAATGGGGGGGTGTTATCTCTTTTGTCGAAAATCAGCCGTTTTTGCTCGAACATTAAATGCCTCCAAATGGTATTTAATTAACTTCCCGAGCCCCTGGAAGCATGAAAATCACTTTAAACATGCTAATTTTAGCTCTAACACTGATGATCCACCTACAAATGTGAACTGACGTTCAAAAATAAAACATTTGAAAACGGACCATTTTCCACATTTCTGAAGCATGACGTAATGGGGGGGTGTTATCTCTTTTGTCGAAAATCAGCCGTTTTTGCTCGAACATTAAATGCCTCCAAATGGTATTTAATTAACTTCCCGGGGTGAAGAAACCCTTTTTGAGAACTCAGAGTGAGTAAATTGGCCATTTTCATGCACTTTTAACCATTCCATAAATCTTGTGTTTTGGGCCCCTGGAAGCATGAAAATCACTTTAAACATGCTAATTTTAGCTCTAACACTGATGATCCACCTACAAATGTGAACTGACGTTCAAAAATAAAACATTTGAAAACGGACCATTTTCCACATTTCTGAAGCATGACGTAATGGGGGGGTGTTATCTCTTTTGTCGAAAATCAGCCGTTTTTGCTCGAACATTAAATGCCTCCAAATGGTATTTCTTTCACTTCCCGAGCCCCTGGAAGCATGAAAATCACTTTAAACATGCTAATTTTAGCTCTAACACTGATGATCCACCTACAAATGTGAACTGACGTTCAAAAATAAAACATTTGAAAACGGACCATTTTCCACATTTCTGAAGCATGACGTAATGGGGGGGGTGTTATCTCTTTTGTCGAAAATCAGCCGTTTTTGCTCGAACATTAAATGCCTCCAAATGGTATTTATTTCACTTCCCGAGCCCCTGGAAGCATGAAAATCACTTTAAACATGCTAATTTTAGCTCTAACACTGATGATCCACCTACAAATGTGAACTGACGTTCAAAAATAAAACATTTGAAAACGGACCATTTTCCACATTTCTGAAGCATGACGTAATGGGGGGGTGTTATCTCTTTTGTCGAAAATCAGCCGTTTTTGCTCGAACATTAAATGCCTCCAAATGGTATTTATTTCACTTCCCGAGCCCCTGGAAGCATGAAAATCACTTTAAACATGCTAATTTTAGCTCTAACACTGATGATCCACCTACAAATGTGAACTGACGTTCAAAAATAAAACATTTGAAAACGGACCATTTTCCACATTTCTGAAGCATGACGTAATGGGGGGGTGTTATCTCTTTTGTAGAAAATCAGCCGTTTTTGCTCGAACATTAAATGCCTCCAAATGGTATTTATTTCACTTCCCGAGCCCCTGGAAGCATGAAAATCACTTTAAACATGCTAATTTTAGCTCTAACACTGATGATCCACCTACAAATGTGAACTGACGTTCAAAAATAAAACATTTGAAAACGGACCATTTTCCACATTTCTGAAGCATGACGTAATGGGGGGGTGTTATCTCTTTTGTCGAAAATCAGCCGTTTTTGCTCGAACATTAAATGCCTCCAAATGGTATTTATTTAACTTCCCTGGGTGAAGAAACCCTTTTTGAGAACTCAGAGTGAGTAAATTGGCCATTTTCATGCACTTTTAACCATTCCATAAATCTTGTGTTTTGGGCCCCTGGAAGCATGAAAATCACTTTAAACATGCTAATTTTAGCTCTAACACTGATGATCCACCTACAAATGTGAACTGACGTTCAAAAATAAAACATTTGAAAACGGACCATTTTCCACATTTCTGAAGCATGACGTAATGGGGGGGTGTTATCTCTTTTGTCGAAAATCAGCCGTTTTTGCTCGAACATTAAATGCCTCCAAATGGTATTTAATTAACTTCCCGAGCCCCTGGAAGCATGAACATCACTTTAAACATGCTAATTTTAGCTCTAACACTGATGATCCACCTACAAATGTGAACTGACGTTCAAAAATAAAACATTTGAAAACGGACCATATTCCACATTTCTGAAGCATGACGTAATGGGGGGGTGTTATCTCTTTTGTGGAAAATCAGCCGTTTTTGCTCGAACATTAAATGCCTCCAAATGGTATTTATTTCACTTCCCGAGCCCCTGGAAGCATGAAAATCACTTTAAACATGCTAATTTTAGCTCTAACACTGATGATCCACCTACAAATGTGAACTGACGTTCAAAAATAAAACATTTGAAAACGGACCATTTTCCACATTTCTGAAGCATGACGTAATGGGGGGGTGTTATCTCTTTTGTCGAAAATCAGCCGTTTTTGCTCGAACATTAAATGCCTCCAAATGGTATTTAATTAACTTCCCGGGGTGAAGAAACCCTTTTTGAGAACTCAGAGTGAGTAAATTGGCCATTTTCATGCACTTTTAACCATTCCATAAATCTTGTGTTTTGGGCCCCTGGAAGCATGAAAATCACTTTAAACATGCTAATTTTAGCTCTAACACTGATGATCCACCTACAAATGTGAACTGACGTTCAAAAATAAAACATTTGAAAACGGACCATTTTCCACATTTCTGAAGCATGACGTAATGGGGGGGTGTTATCTCTTTTGTCGAAAATCAGCCGTTTTTGCTCGAACATTAAATGCCTCCAAATGGTATTTAATTAACTTCCCGAGCCCCTGGAAGCATGAAAATCACTTTAAACATGCTAATTTTAGCTCTAACACTGATGATCCACCTACAAATGTGAACTGACGTTCAAAAATAAAACATTTGAAAACGGACCATTTTCCACATTTCTGAAGCATGACGTAATGGGGGGGTGTTATCTCTTTTGTCGAAAATCAGCCGTTTTTGCTCGAACATTAAATGCCTCCAAATGGTATTTAATTAACTTCCCGGGGTGAAGAAACCCTTTTTGAGAACTCAGAGTGAGTAAATTGGCCATTTTCATGCACTTTTAACCATTCCATAAATCTTGTGTTTTGGGCCCCTGGAAGCATGAAAATCACTTTAAACATGCTAATTTTAGCTCTAACACTGATGATCCACCTACAAATGTGAACTGACGTTCAAAAATAAAACATTTGAAAACGGACCATTTTCCACATTTCTGAAGCATGACGTAATGGGGGGGTGTTATCTCTTTTGTCGAAAATCAGCCGTTTTTGCTCGAACATTAAATGCCTCCAAATGGTATTTAATTAACTTCCCGAGCCCCTGGAAGCATGAAAATCACTTTAAACATGCTAATTTTAGCTCTAACACTGATGATCCACCTACAAATGTGAACTGACGTTCAAAAATAAAACATTTGAAAACGGACAATTTTCCACATTTCTGAAGCATGACGTAATGGGGGGGGGTGTTATCTCTTTTGTCGAAAATCAGCCGTTTTTGCTCGAACATTAAATGCCTCCAAATGGTATTTAATTAACTTCCCGGGGTGAAGAAACCCTTTTTGAGAACTCAGAGTGAGTAAATTGGCCATTTTCATGCACTTTTAACCATTCCATAAATCTTGTGTTTTGGGCCCCTGGAAGCATGAAAATCACTTTAAACATGCTAATTTTAGCTCTAACACTGATGATCCACCTACAAATGTGAACTGACGTTCAAAAATAAAACATTTGAAAACGGACCATTTTCCACATTTCTGAAGCATGACGTAATGGGGGGGTGTTATCTCTTTTGTCGAAAATCAGCCGTTTTTGCTCGAACATTAAATGCCTCCAAATGGTATTTATTTCACTTCCCGAGCCCCTGGAAGCATGAAAATCACTTTAAACATGCTAATTTTAGCTCTAACACTGATGATCCACCTACAAAGGTGAACTGACGTTCAAAAAAAAAACATTTGAAAACGGACCATTTTCCACATTTCTGAAGCATGACGTAATGGGGGGGTGTTATCTCTTTTGTCGAAAATCAGCCGTTTTTGCTCGAACATTAAATGCCTCCAAATGGTATTTAATTAACTTCCCGAGCCCCTGGAAGCATGAAAATCACTTTAAACATGCTAATTTTAGCTCTAACACTGATGATCCACCTACAAATGTGAACTGACGTTCAAAAATAAAACATTTGAAAACGGACCATTTTCCACATTTCTGAAGCATGACGTAATGGGGGGGTGTTATCTCTTTTGTCGAAAATCAGCCGTTTTTGCTCGAACATTAAATGCCTCCAAATGGTATTTATTTCACTTCCCGGGGTGAAGGAACCCTTTTTGAGAACTCAGAGTGAGTAAATTGGCCATTTTCATGCACTTTTAACCATTCCATAAATCTTGTGTTTTGGGCCCCTGAAGCATGAAAATCACTTTAAACATGCTAATTTTAGCTCTAACACTGATGATCCACCTACAAATGTGAACTGACGTTCAAAAATAAAACATTTGAAAACGGACCATTTTCCACATTTCTGAAGCATGACGTAATGGGGGGGTGTTATCTCTTTTGTCGAAAATCAGCCGTTTTTGCTCGAACATTAAATGCCTCCAAATGGTATTTAATTAACTTCCCGAGCCCCTGGAAGCATGAAAATCACTTTAAACATGCTAATTTTAGCTCTAACACTGATGATCCACCTACAAATGTGAACTGACGTTCAAAAATAAAACATTTGAAAACGGACCATTTTCCACATTTCTGAAGCATGACGTAATGGGGGGGTGTTATCTCTTTTGTCGAAAATCAGCCGTTTTTGCTCGAACATTAAATGCCTCCAAATGGTATTTAATTAACTTCCCGGGGTGAAGAAACCCTTTTTGAGAACTCAGAGTGAGTAAATTGGCCATTTTCATGCACTTTTAACCATTCCATAAATCTTGTGTTTTGGGCCCCTGGAAGCATGAAAATCACTTTAAACATGCTAATTTTAGCTCTAACACTGATGATCCACCTACAAATGTGAACTGACGTTCAAAAATAAAACATTTGAAAACGGACCATTTTCCACATTTCTGAAGCATGACGTAATGGGGGGGTGTTATCTCTTTTGTCGAAAATCAGCCGTTTTTGCTCGAACATTAAATGCCTCCAAATGGTATTTCTTTCACTTCCCGAGCCCCTGGAAGCATGAAAATCACTTTAAACATGCTAATTTTAGCTCTAACACTGATGATCCACCTACAAATGTGAACTGACGTTCAAAAATAAAACATTTGAAAACGGACCATTTTCCACATTTCTGAAGCATGACGTAATGGGGGGGTGTTATCTCTTTTGTCGAAAATCAGCCGTTTTTGCTCGAACATTAAATGCCTCCAAATGGTATTTATTTCACTTCCCGAGCCCCTGGAAGCATGAAAATCACTTTAAACATGCTAATTTTAGCTCTAACACTGATGATCCACCTACAAATGTGAACTGACGTTCAAAAATAAAACATTTGAAAACGGACCATTTTCCACATTTCTGAAGCATGACGTAATGGGGGGGTGTTATCTCTTTTGTAGAAAATCAGCCGTTTTTGCTCGAACATTAAATGCCTCCAAATGGTATTTATTTCACTTCCCGAGCCCCTGGAAGCATGAAAATCACTTTAAACATGCTAATTTTAGCTCTAACACTGATGATCCACCTACAAATGTGAACTGACGTTCAAAAATAAAACATTTGAAAACGGACCATTTTCCACATTTCTGAAGCATGACGTAATGGGGGGGTGTTATCTCTTTTGTCGAAAATCAGCCGTTTTTGCTCGAACATTAAATGCCTCCAAATGGTATTTATGTAACTTCCCTGGGTGAAGAAACCCTTTTTGAGAACTCAGAGTGAGTAAATTGGCCATTTTCATGCACTTTTAACCATTCCATAAATCTTGTGTTTTGGGCCCCTGGAAGCATGAAAATCACTTTAAACATGCTAATTTTAGCTCTAACACTGATGATCCACCTACAAATGTGAACTGACGTTCAAAAATAAAACATTTGAAAACGGACCATTTTCCACATTTCTGAAGCATGACGTAATGGGGGGGTGTTATCTCTTTTGTCGAAAATCAGCCGTTTTTGCTCGAACATTAAATGCCTCCAAATGGTATTTAATTAACTTCCCGAGCCCCTGGAAGCATGAACATCACTTTAAACATGCTAATTTTAGCTCTAACACTGATGATCCACCTACAAATGTGAACTGACGTTCAAAAATAAAACATTTGAAAACGGACCATATTCCACATTTCTGAAGCATGACGTAATGGGGGGGTGTTATCTCTTTTGTGGAAAATCAGCCGTTTTTGCTCGAACATTAAATGCCTCCAAATGGTATTTATTTCACTTCCCGAGCCCCTGGAAGCATGAAAATCACTTTAAACATGCTAATTTTAGCTCTAACACTGATGATCCACCTACAAATGTGAACTGACGTTCAAAAATAAAACATTTGAAAACGGACCATTTTCCACATTTCTGAAGCATGACGTAATGGGGGGGTGTTATCTCTTTTGTCGAAAATCAGCCGTTTTTGCTCGAACATTAAATGCCTCCAAATGGTATTTAATTAACTTCCCGGGGTGAAGAAACCCTTTTTGAGAACTCAGAGTGAGTAAATTGGCCATTTTCATGCACTTTTAACCATTCCATAAATCTTGTGTTTTGGGCCCCTGGAAGCATGAAAATCACTTTAAACATGCTAATTTTAGCTCTAACACTGATGATCCACCTACAAATGTGAACTGACGTTCAAAAATAAAACATTTGAAAACGGACCATTTTCCACATTTCTGAAGCATGACGTAATGGGGGGGTGTTATCTCTTTTGTCGAAAATCAGCTGTTTTTGCTCGAACATTAAATGCCTCCAAATGGTATTTAATTAACTTCCCGAGCCCCTGGAAGCATGAAAATCACTTTAAACATGCTAATTTTAGCTCTAACACTGATGATCCACCTACAAATGTGAACTGACGTTCAAAAATAAAACATTTGAAAACGGACCATTTTCCACATTTCTGAAGCATGACGTAATGGGGGGGTGTTATCTCTTTTGTCGAAAATCAGCCGTTTTTGCTCGAACATTAAATGCCTCCAAATGGTATTTAATTAACTTCCCGGGGTGAAGAAACCCTTTTTGAGAACTCAGAGTGAGTAAATTGGCCATTTTCATGCACTTTTAACCATTCCATAAATCTTGTGTTTTGGGCCCCTGGAAGCATGAAAATCACTTTAAACATGCTAATTTTAGCTCTAACACTGATGATCCACCTACAAATGTGAACTGACGTTCAAAAATAAAACATTTGAAAACGGACCATTTTCCACATTTCTGAAGCATGACGTAATGGGGGGGTGTTATCTCTTTTGTCGAAAATCAGCCGTTTTTGCTCGAACATTAAATGCCTCCAAATGGTATTTAATTAACTTCCCGAGCCCCTGGAAGCATGAAAATCACTTTAAACATGCTAATTTTAGCTCTAACACTGATGATCCACCTACAAATGTGAACTGACGTTCAAAAATAAAACATTTGAAAACGGACAATTTTCCACATTTCTGAAGCATGACGTAATGGGGGGGGGTGTTATCTCTTTTGTCGAAAATCAGCCGTTTTTGCTCGAACATTAAATGCCTCCAAATGGTATTTAATTAACTTCCCGGGGTGAAGAAACCCTTTTTGAGAACTCAGAGTGAGTAAATTGGCCATTTTCATGCACTTTTAACCATTCCATAAATCTTGTGTTTTGGGCCCCTGGAAGCATGAAAATCACTTTAAACATGCTAATTTTAGCTCTAACACTGATGATCCACCTACAAATGTGAACTGACGTTCAAAAATAAAACATTTGAAAACGGACCATTTTCCACATTTCTGAAGCATGACGTAATGGGGGGGTGTTATCTCTTTTGTCGAAAATCAGCCGTTTTTGCTCGAACATTAAATGCCTCCAAATGGTATTTATTTCACTTCCCGAGCCCCTGGAAGCATGAAAATCACTTTAAACATGCTAATTTTAGCTCTAACACTGATGATCCACCTACAAAGGTGAACTGACGTTCAAAAAAAAAACATTTTTAAAACGGACCATTTTCCACATTTCTGAAGCATGACGTAATGGGGGGGTGTTATCTCTTTTGTCGAAAATCAGCCGTTTTTGCTCGAACATTAAATGCCTCCAAATGGTATTTAATTAACTTCCCGAGCCCCTGGAAGCATGAAAATCACTTTAAACATGCTAATTTTAGCTTTAACACTGATGATCCACCTACAAATGTGAACTGACGTTCAAAAATAAAACATTTGAAAACGGACCATTTTCCACATTTCTGAAGCATGACGTAATGGGGGGGTGTTATCTCTTTTGTCGAAAATCAGCCGTTTTTGCTCGAACATTAAATGCCTCCAAATGGTATTTATTTCACTTCCCGGGGTGAAGGAACCCTTTTTGAGAACTCAGAGTGAGTAAATTGGCCATTTTCATGCACTTTTAACCATTCCATAAATCTTGTGTTTTGGGCCCCTGGAAGCATGAAAATCACTTTAAACATGCTAATTTTAGCTCTAACACTGATGATCCACCTACAAATGTGAACTGACGTTCAAAAATAAAACATTTGAAAACGGACCATTTTCCACATTTCTGAAGCATGACGTAATGGGGGGGTGTTATCTCTTTTGTCGAAAATCAGCCGTTTTTGCTCGAACATTAAATGCCTCCAAATGGTATTTCTTTCACTTCCCGAGCCCCTGGAAGCATGAAAATCACTTTAAACATGCTAATTTTAGCTCTAACACTGATGATCCACCTACAAATGTGAACTGACGTTCAAAAATAAAACATTTGAAAACGGACCATTTTCCACATTTCTGAAGCATGACGTAATGGGGGGGTGTTATCTCTTTTGTCGAAAATCAGCCGTTTTTGCTCGAACATTAAATGCCTCCAAATGGTATTTATTTCACTTCCCGAGCCCCTGGAAGCATGAAAATCACTTTAAACATGCTAATTTTAGCTCTAACACTGATGATCCACCTACAAATGTGAACTGACGTTCAAAAATAAAACATTTGAAAACGGACCATTTTCCACATTTCTGAAGCATGACGTAATGGGGGGGTGTTATCTCTTTTGTAGAAAATCAGCCGTTTTTGCTCGAACATTAAATGCCTCCAAATGGTATTTATTTCACTTCCCGAGCCCCTGGAAGCATGAAAATCACTTTAAACATGCTAATTTTAGCTCTAACACTGATGATCCACCTACAAATGTGAACTGACGTTCAAAAATAAAACATTTGAAAACGGACCATTTTCCACATTTCTGAAGCATGACGTAATGGGGGGGTGTTATCTCTTTTGTCGAAAATCAGCCGTTTTTGCTCGAACATTAAATGCCTCCAAATGGTATTTATGTAACTTCCCTGGGTGAAGAAACCCTTTTTGAGAACTCAGAGTGAGTAAATTGGCCATTTTCATGCACTTTTAACCATTCCATAAATCTTGTGTTTTGGGCCCCTGGAAGCATGAAAATCACTTTAAACATGCTAATTTTAGCTCTAACACTGATGATCCACCTACAAATGTGAACTGACGTTCAAAAATAAAACATTTGAAAACGGACCATTTTCCACATTTCTGAAGCATGACGTAATGGGGGGGTGTTATCTCTTTTGTCGAAAATCAGCCGTTTTTGCTCGAACATTAAATGCCTCCAAATGGTATTTAATTAACTTCCCGAGCCCCTGGAAGCATGAACATCACTTTAAACATGCTAATTTTAGCTCTAACACTGATGATCCACCTACAAATGTGAACTGACGTTCAAAAATAAAACATTTGAAAACGGACCATATTCCACATTTCTGAAGCATGACGTAATGGGGGGGTGTTATCTCTTTTGTGGAAAATCAGCCGTTTTTGCTCGAACATTAAATGCCTCCAAATGGTATTTATTTCACTTCCCGAGCCCCTGGAAGCATGAAAATCACTTTAAACATGCTAATTTTAGCTCTAACACTGATGATCCACCTACAAATGTGAACTGACGTTCAAAAATAAAACATTTGAAAACGGACCATTTTCCACATTTCTGAAGCATGACGTAATGGGGGGGTGTTATCTCTTTTGTCGAAAATCAGCCGTTTTTGCTCGAACATTAAATGCCTCCAAATGGTATTTAATTAACTTCCCGGGGTGAAGAAACCCTTTTTGAGAACTCAGAGTGAGTAAATTGGCCATTTTCATGCACTTTTAACCATTCCATAAATCTTGTGTTTTGGGCCCCTGGAAGCATGAAAATCACTTTAAACATGCTAATTTTAGCTCTAACACTGATGATCCACCTACAAATGTGAACTGACGTTCAAAAATAAAACATTTGAAAACGGACCATTTTCCACATTTCTGAAGCATGACGTAATGGGGGGGTGTTATCTCTTTTGTCGAAAATCAGCTGTTTTTGCTCGAACATTAAATGCCTCCAAATGGTATTTAATTAACTTCCCGAGCCCCTGGAAGCATGAAAATCACTTTAAACATGCTAATTTTAGCTCTAACACTGATGATCCACCTACAAATGTGAACTGACGTTCAAAAATAAAACATTTGAAAACGGACCATTTTCCACATTTCTGAAGCATGACGTAATGGGGGGGTGTTATCTCTTTTGTCGAAAATCAGCCGTTTTTGCTCGAACATTAAATGCCTCCAAATGGTATTTAATTAACTTCCCGGGGTGAAGAAACCCTTTTTGAGAACTCAGAGTGAGTAAATTGGCCATTTTCATGCACTTTTAACCATTCCATAAATCTTGTGTTTTGGGCCCCTGGAAGCATGAAAATCACTTTAAACATGCTAATTTTAGCTCTAACACTGATGATCCACCTACAAATGTGAACTGACGTTCAAAAATAAAACATTTGAAAACGGACCATTTTCCACATTTCTGAAGCATGACGTAATGGGGGGGTGTTATCTCTTTTGTCGAAAATCAGCCGTTTTTGCTCGAACATTAAATGCCTCCAAATGGTATTTAATTAACTTCCCGAGCCCCTGGAAGCATGAAAATCACTTTAAACATGCTAATTTTAGCTCTAACACTGATGATCCACCTACAAATGTGAACTGACGTTCAAAAATAAAACATTTGAAAACGGACAATTTTCCACATTTCTGAAGCATGACGTAATGGGGGGGGGTGTTATCTCTTTTGTCGAAAATCAGCCGTTTTTGCTCGAACATTAAATGCCTCCAAATGGTATTTAATTAACTTCCCGGGGTGAAGAAACCCTTTTTGAGAACTCAGAGTGAGTAAATTGGCCATTTTCATGCACTTTTAACCATTCCATAAATCTTGTGTTTTGGGCCCCTGGAAGCATGAAAATCACTTTAAACATGCTAATTTTAGCTCTAACACTGATGATCCACCTACAAATGTGAACTGACGTTCAAAAATAAAACATTTGAAAACGGACCATTTTCCACATTTCTGAAGCATGACGTAATGGGGGGGTGTTATCTCTTTTGTCGAAAATCAGCCGTTTTTGCTCGAACATTAAATGCCTCCAAATGGTATTTATTTCACTTCCCGAGCCCCTGGAAGCATGAAAATCACTTTAAACATGCTAATTTTAGCTCTAACACTGATGATCCACCTACAAAGGTGAACTGACGTTCAAAAAAAAAACATTTTTAAAACGGACCATTTTCCACATTTCTGAAGCATGACGTAATGGGGGGGTGTTATCTCTTTTGTCGAAAATCAGCCGTTTTTGCTCGAACATTAAATGCCTCCAAATGGTATTTAATTAACTTCCCGAGCCCCTGGAAGCATGAAAATCACTTTAAACATGCTAATTTTAGCTTTAACACTGATGATCCACCTACAAATGTGAACTGACGTTCAAAAATAAAACATTTGAAAACGGACCATTTTCCACATTTCTGAAGCATGACGTAATGGGGGGGTGTTATCTCTTTTGTCGAAAATCAGCCGTTTTTGCTCGAACATTAAATGCCTCCAAATGGTATTTATTTCACTTCCCGGGGTGAAGGAACCCTTTTTGAGAACTCAGAGTGAGTAAATTGGCCATTTTCATGCACTTTTAACCATTCCATAAATCTTGTGTTTTGGGCCCCTGGAAGCATGAAAATCACTTTAAACATGCTAATTTTAGCTCTAACACTGATGATCCACCTACAAATGTGAACTGACGTTCAAAAATAAAACATTTGAAAACGGACCATTTTCCACATTTCTGAAGCATGACGTAATGGGGGGGTGTTATCTCTTTTGTCGAAAATCAGCCGTTTTTGCTCGAACATTAAATGCCTCCAAATGGTATTTAATTAACTTCCCGAGCCCCTGGAAGCATGAAAATCACTTTAAACATGCTAATTTTAGCTCTAACACTGATGATCCACCTACAAATGTGAACTGACGTTCAAAAATAAAACATTTGAAAACGGACCATTTTCCACATTTCTGAAGCATGACGTAATGGGGGGGTGTTATCTCTTTTGTCGAAAATCAGCCGTTTTTGCTCGAACATTAAATGCCTCCAAATGGTATTTAATTAACTTCCCGGGGTGAAGAAACCCTTTTTGAGAACTCAGAGTGAGTAAATTGGCCATTTTCATGCACTTTTAACCATTCCATAAATCTTGTGTTTTGGGCCCCTGGAAGCATGAAAATCACTTTAAACATGCTAATTTTAGCTCTAACACTGATGATCCACCTACAAATGTGAACTGACGTTCAAAAATAAAACATTTGAAAACAGACCATTTTCCACATTTCTGAAGCATGACGTAATGGGGGGGTGTTATCTCTTTTGTCGAAAATCAGCCGTTTTTGCTCGAACATTAAATGCCGCCAAATGGTATTTAATTAACTTCCCGAGCCCCTGGAAGCATGAAAATCACTTTAAACATGCTAATTTTAGCTCTAACACTGATGATCCACCTACAAATGTGAACTGACGTTCAAAAATAAAACATTTGAAAACGGACCATTTTCCACATTTCTGAAGCATGACGTAATGGGGGGGTGTTATCTCTTTTGTCGAAAATCAGCCGTTTTTGCTCGAACATTAAATGCCTCCAAATGGTATTTATTTCACTTCCCGGGGTGAAGAAACCCTTTTTGAGAACTCAGAGTGAGTAAATTGGCCATTTTCATGCACTTTTAACCATTCCATAAATCTTGTGTTTTGGGCCCCTGGAAGCATGAAAATCACTTTAAACATGCTAATTTTAGCTCTAACACTGATGATCCACCTACAAATGTGAACTGACGTTCAAAAATAAAACATTTGAAAACGGACCATTTTCCACATTTCTGAAGCATGAAGTAATGGGGGGTGTTATCTCTTTTGTCGAAAATCAGCCGTTTTTGCTCGAACATTAAATGCCTCCAAATGGTATTTATTTCACTTCCCGAGCCCCTGGAAGCATGAAAATCACTTTAAACATGCTAATTTTAGCTCTAACACTGATGATCCACCTACAAATGTGAACTGACGTTCAAAAATAAAACATTTGAAAACGGACCATTTTCCACATTTCTGAAGCATGACGTAATGGGGGGGTGTTATCTCTTTTGTCGAAAATCAGCCGTTTTTGCTCGAACATTAAATGCCTCCAAATGGTATTTAATTAACTTCCCTGGGTGAAGAAACCCTTTTTGAGAACTCAGAGTGAGTAAATTGGCCATTTTCATGCACTTTTAACCATTCCATAAATCTTGTGTTTTGGGCCCCTGGAAGCATGAAAATCACTTTAAACATGCTAATTTTAGCTCTAACACTGATGATCCACCTACAAATGTGAACTGACGTTCAAAAATAAAACATTTGAAAACGGACCATTTTCCACATTTCTGAAGCATGACGTAATGGGGGGGTGTTATCTCTTTTGTCGAAAATCAGCCGTTTTTGCTCGAACATTAAATGCCTCCAAATGGTATTTAATTAACTTCCCGAGCCCCTGGAAGCATGAACATCACTTTAAACATGCTAATTTTAGCTCTAACACTGATGATCCACCTACAAATGTGAACTGACGTTCAAAAATAAAACATTTGAAAACGGACCATATTCCACATTTCTGAAGCATGACGTAATGGGGGGGTGTTATCTCTTTTGTGGAAAATCAGCCGTTTTTGCTCGAACATTAAATGCCTCCAAATGGTATTTATTTCACTTCCCGAGCCCCTGGAAGCATGAAAATCACTTTAAACATGCTAATTTTAGCTCTAACACTGATGATCCACCTACAAATGTGAACTGACGTTCAAAAATAAAACATTTGAAAACGGACCATTTTCCACATTTCTGAAGCATGACGTAATGGGGGGGTGTTATCTCTTTTGTCGAAAATCAGCCGTTTTTGCTCGAACATTAAATGCCTCCAAATGGTATTTAATTAACTTCCCGGGGTGAAGAAACCCTTTTTGAGAACTCAGAGTGAGTAAATTGGCCATTTTCATGCACTTTTAACCATTCCATAAATCTTGTGTTTTGGGCCCCTGGAAGCATGAAAATCACTTTAAACATGCTAATTTTAGCTCTAACACTGATGATCCACCTACAAATGTGAACTGACGTTCAAAAATAAAACATTTGAAAACGGACCATTTTCCACATTTCTGAAGCATGACGTAATGGGGGGGTGTTATCTCTTTTGTCGAAAATCAGCCGTTTTTGCTCGAACATTAAATGCCTCCAAATGGTATTTATTTCACTTCCCGAGCCCCTGGAAGCATGAAAATCACTTTAAACATGCTAATTTTAGCTCTAACACTGATGATCCACCTACAAATGTGAACTGACGTTCAAAAATAAAACATTTGAAAACGGACCATTTTCCACATTTCTGAAGCATGACGTAATGGGGGGGTGTTATCTCTTTTGTCGAAAATCAGCCGTTTTTGCTCGAACATTAAATGCCTCCAAATGGTATTTAATTAACTTCCCGAGCCCCTGGAAGCATGAAAATCACTTTAAACATGCTAATTTTAGCTCTAACACTGATGATCCACCTACAAATGTGAACTGACGTTCAAAAATAAAACATTTGAAAACGGACCATTTTCCACATTTCTGAAGCATGACGTAATGGGGGGGTGTTATCTCTTTTGTCGAAAATCAGCCGTTTTTGCTCGAACATTAAATGCCTCCAAATGGTATTTATTTCACTTCCCGAGCCCCTGGAAGCATGAAAATCACTTTAAACATGCTAATTTTAGCTCTAACACTGATGATCCACCTACAAATGTGAACTGACGTTCAAAAATAAAACATTTGAAAACGGACCATTTTCCACATTTCTGAAGCATGACGTAATGGGGGGGTGTTATCTCTTTTGTCGAAAATCAGCCGTTTTTGCTCGAACATTAAATGCCTCCAAATGGTATTTATTTCACTTCCCGAGCCCCTGGAAGCATGAAAATCACTTTAAACATGCTAATTTTAGCTCTAACACTGATGATCCACCTACAAATGTGAACTGACGTTCAAAAATAAAACATTTGAAAACGGACCATTTTCCACATTTCTGAAGCATGACGTAATGGGGGGGGTGTTATCTCTTTTGTCGAAAATCAGCCGTTTTTGCTCAAACATTAAATGCCTCCAAATGGTATTTAATTAACTTCCCGAGCTCCTGGAAGCATGAAAATCACTTTAAACATGCTAATTTTAGCTCTAACACTGATGATCCACCTACAAATGTGAACTGACGTTCAAAAATAAAACATTTGAAAACGGACCATTTTCCACATTTCTGAAGCATGACGTAATGGGGGGGTGTTATCTCTTTTGTCGAAAATCAGCCGTTTTTGCTCGAACATTAAATGCCTCCAAATGGTATTTAATTAACTTCCCGAGCCCCTGTAAGCATGAAAATCACTTTAAACATGCTAATTTTAGCTCTAACACTGATGATCCACCTACAAATGTGAACTGACGTTCAAAAATAAAACATTTGAAAACGGACCATTTTCCACATTTCTGAAGCATGACGTAATGGGGGGGTGTTATCTCTTTTGTCGAAAATCAGCCGTTTTTGCTCGAACATTAAATGCCTCCAAATGGTATTTATTTCACTTCCCGAGCCCCTGGAAGCATGAAAATCACTTTAAACATGCTAATTTTAGCTCTAACACTGATGATCCACCTACAAATGTGAACTGACGTTCAAAAATAAAACATTTGAAAACGGACCATTTTCCACATTTCTGAAGCATGACGTAATGGGGGGGTGTTATCTCTTTTGTCGAAAATCAGCCGTTTTTGCTCGAACATTAAATGCCTCCAAATGGTATTTAATTAACTTCCCGAGCCCCTGGAAGCATGAAAATCACTTTAAACATGCTAATTTTAGCTCTAACACTGATGATCCACCTACAAATGTGAACTGACGTTCAAAAATAAAACATTTGAAAACGGACCATTTTCCACATTTCTGAAGCATGACGTAATGGGGGGGTGTTATCTCTTTTGTCGAAAATCAGCCGTTTTTGCTCGAACATTAAATGCCTCCAAATGGTATTTATTTCACTTCCCGAGCCCCTGGAAGCATGAAAATCACTTTAAACATGCTAATTTTAGCTCTAACACTGATGATCCACCTACAAATGTGAACTGACGTTCAAAAATAAAACATTTGAAAACGGACCATTTTCCACATTTCTGAAGCATGACGTAATGGGGGGGTGTTATCTCTTTTG
Source organism: Lissotriton vulgaris (assembly GCF_964263255.1). Taxonomy (NCBI): domain Eukaryota; kingdom Metazoa; phylum Chordata; class Amphibia; order Caudata; family Salamandridae; genus Lissotriton; species Lissotriton vulgaris. The sequence goes on from NW_028254514.1 coordinate 99,953, forward strand.
TCGAAAATCAGCCGTTTTTGCTCGAACATTAAATGCCTCCAAATGGTATTTAATTAACTTCCCGAGCCCCTGGAAGCATGAAAATCACTTTAAACATGCTAATTTTAGCTCTAACACTGATGATCCACCTACAAATGTGAACTGACGTTCAAAAATAAAACATTTGAAAACGGACCATTTTCCACATTTCTGAAGCATGACGTAATGGGGGGGTGTTATCTCTTTTGTCGAAAATCAGCCGTTTTTGCTCGAACATTAAATGCCTCCAAATGGTATTTATTTCACTTCCCGAGCCCCTGGAAGCATGAAAATCACTTTAAACATGCTAATTTTAGCTCTAACACTGATGATCCACCTACAAATGTGAACTGACGTTCAAAAACAAAACATTTGAAAACGGACCATTTTCCACATTTCTGAAGCATGACGTAATGGGGGGGTGTTATCTCTTTTGTCGAAAATCAGCCGTTTTTGCTCGAACATTAAATGCCTCCAAATGGTATTTAATTAACTTCCCGGGGTGAAGAAACCTTTTTTGAGAACTCAGAGTGAGTAAATTGGCCATTTTCATGCACTTTTAACCATTCCATAAATCTTGTGTTTTGGGCCCCTGGAAGCATGAAAATCACTTTAAACATGCTAATTTTAGCTCTAACACTGATGATCCACCTACAAATGTGAACTGACGTTCAAAAATAAAACATTTGAAAACGGACCATTTTCCACATTTCTGAAGCATGACGTAATGGGGGGGTGTTATCTCTTTTGTCGAAAATCAGCCGTTTTTGCTCGAACATTAAATGCCTCCAAATGGTATTTAATTAACTTCCCGAGCCCCTGGAAGCATGAAAATCACTTTAAACATGCTAATTTTAGCTCTAACACTGAAATTCCACCTACAAATGTGAACTGACGTTCAAAAATAAAACATTTGAAAACGGACCATTTTCCACATTTCTGAAGCATGACGTAATGGGGGGGTGTTATCTCTTTTGTTGAAAATCAGCCGTTTTTGCTCGAACATTAAATGCCTCCAAATGGTATTTAATTAACTTCCCGGGGTGAAGAAACCCTTTTTGAGAACTCAGAGTGAGTAAATTGGCCATTTTCATGCACTTTTAACCATTCCATAAATCTTGTGTTTTGGGCCCCTGGAAGCATGAAAATCACTTTAAACATGCTAATTTTAGCTCTAACACTGATGATCCACCTACAAATGTGAACTGACGTTCAAAAATAAAACATTTGAAAACGGACCATTTTCCACATTTCTGAAGCATGACGTAATGGGGGGGTGTTATCTCTTTTGTCGAAAATCAGCCGTTTTTGCTCGAACATTAAATGCCTCCAAATGGTATTTAATTAACTTCCCGAGCCCCTGGAAGCATGAAAATCACTTTAAACATTCTAATTTTAGCTCTAACACTGATGATCCACCTACAAATGTGAACTGACGTTCAAAAATAAAACATTTAAAAACGGACCATTTTCCACATTTCTGAAGCATGACGTAATGGGGGGGTGTTATCTCTTTTGTCGAAAATCAGCCGTTTTTGCTCGAACATTAAATGCCTCCAAATGGTATTTATTTCACTTCCCGAGCCCCTGGAAGCATGAAAATCACTTTAAACATGCTAATTTTAGCTCTAACACTGATGATCCACCTACAAATGTGAACTGACGTTCAAAAATAAAACATTTGAAAACGGACCATTTTTCACATTTCTGAAGCATGACGTAATGGGGGGGTGTTATCTCTTTTGTCGAAAATCAGCCGTTTTTGCTCGAACATTAAATGCCTCCAAATGGTATTTAATTAACTTCCCGAGCCCCTGGAAGCATGAAAATCACTTTAAACATGCTAATTTTAGCTCTAACACTGATGATCCACCTACAAATGTGAACTGACGTTCAAAAATAAAACATTTGAAAACGGACCATTTTCCACATTTCTGAAGCATGACGTAATGGGGGGGGTGTTATCTCTTTTGTCGAAAATCAGCCGTTTTTGCTCAAACATTAAATGCCTCCAAATGGTATTTAATTAACTTCCCGAGCCCCTGGAAGCATGAAAATCACTTTAAACATGCTAATTTTAGCTCTAACACTGATGATCCACCTACAAATGTGAACTGACGTTCAAAAATAAAACATTTGAAAACGGACCATTTTCCACATTTCTGAAGCATGACGTAATGGGGGGGTGTTATCTCTTTTGTCGAAAATCAGCCGTTTTTGCTCGAACATTAAATGCCTCCAAATGGTATTTAATTAACTTCCCGAGCCCCTGGAAGCATGAAAATCACTTTAAACATGCTAATTTTAGCTCTAACACTGATGATCCACCTACAAATGTGAACTGACGTTCAAAAATAAAACATTTGAAAACGGACCATTTTCCACATTTCTGAAGCATGACGTAATGGGGGGGTGTTATCTCTTTTGTCGAAAATCAGCCGTTTTTGCTCGAACATTAAATGCCTCCAAATGGTATTTATTTCACTTCCCGGGGTGAAGAAACCCTTTTTGAGAACTCAGAGTGAGTAAATTGGCCATTTTCATGCACTTTTAACCATTCCATTAATCTTGTGTTTTGGGCCCCTGGAAGCATGAAAATCACTTTAAATATGCTAATTTTAGCTCTAACACTGATGATCCACCTACAAATGTGAACTGACGTTCAAAAATAAAACATTTGAAAACGGACCATTTTCCACATTTCTGAAGCATGACGTAATGGGGGGGTGTTATCTCTTTTGTCGAAAATCAGCCGTTTTTGCTCGAACATTAAATGCCTCCAAATGGTATTTATTTCACTTCCCGAGCCCCTGGAAGCATGAAAATCACTTTAAACATGCTAATTTTAGCTCTAACACTGATGATCCACCTACAAATGTGAACTGACGTTCAAAAATAAAACATTTGAAAACGGACCATTTTCCACATTTCTGAAGCATGACGTAATGGGGGGGTGTTATCTCTTTTGTCGAAAATCAGCCGTTTTTGCTCGAACATTAAATGCCTCCAAATGGTATTTAATTAACTTCCCGAGCCCCTGGAAGCATGAAAATCACTTTAAACATGCTAATTTTAGCTCTAACACTGATGATCCACCTACAAATGTGAACTGACGTTCAAAAATAAAACAATTGAAAACGGACCATTTTCCACATTTCTGAAGCATGACGTACTGGGGGGGTGTTATCTCTTTTGTCGAAAATCAGCCGTTTTTGCTCGAACATTAAATGCCTCCAAATGGTATTTATTTCACTTCCCGAGCCCCTGGAAGCATGAAAATCACTTTAAACATGCTAATTTTAGCTCTAACACTGATGATCCACCTACAAATGTGAACTGACGTTCAAAAATAAAACATTTGAAAACGGACCATTTTCCACATTTCTGAAGCATGACGTAATGGGGGGGTGTTATCTCTTTTGTCGAAAATCAGCCATTTTTGCTCGAACATTAAATGCCTCCAAATGGTATTTAATTAACTTCCCGGGGTGAAGAAACCCTTTTTGAGAACTCAGAGTGAGTAAATTGGCCATTTTCATGCACTTTTAACCATTCCATAAATCTTGTGTTTTGGGCCCCTGGAAGCATGAAAATCACTTTAAACATGCTAATTTTAGCTCTAACACTGATGATCCACCTACAAATGTGAACTGACGTTCAAAAATAAAACATTTGAAAACGGACCATTTTCCACATTTCTGAAGCATGACGTAATGGGGGGGTGTTATCTCTTTTGTTGAAAATCAGCCGTTTTTGCTCGAACATTAAATGCCTCCAAATGGTATTTAATTAACTTCCCGAGCCCCTGGAAGCATGAAAATCACTTTAAACATGCTAATTTTAGCTCTAACACTGATGATCCACCTACAAATGTGAACTGACGTTCAAAAATAAAACATTTGAAAACGGACCATTTTCCACATTTCTGAAGCATGACGTAATGGGGGGGTGTTATCTCTTTTGTCGAAAATCAGCCGTTTTTGCTTGAACATTAAATGCCTCCAAATGGTATTTATTTCACTTCCCGAGCCCCTGGAAGCATGAAAATCACTTTAAACATGCTAATTTTAGCTCTAACACTGATGATCCACCTACAAATGTGAACTGACGTTCAAAAATAAAACATTTGAAAACGGACCATTTTCCACATTTCTGAAGCATGACGTAATGGGGGGGTGTTATCTCTTTTGTCGAAAATCAGCCGTTTTTGCTCGAACATTAAATGCCTCCAAATGGTATTTAATTACCTTCCCGAGCCCCTGTAAGCATGAAAATCACTTTAAACATGCTAATTTTAGCTCTAACACTGATGATCCACCTACAAATGTGAACTGACGTTCAAAAATAAAACATTTGAAAACGGACCATTTTCCACATTTCTGAAGCATGACGTAATGGGGGGGTGTTATCTCTTTTGTCGAAAATCAGCCGTTTTTGCTCGAACATTAAATGCCTCCAAATGGTATTTAATTAACTTCCCGAGCCCCTGGAAGCATGAAAATCACTTTAAACATGCTAATTTTAGCTCTAACACTGAAATTCCACCTACAAATGTGAACTGACGTTCAAAAATAAAACATTTGAAAACGGACCATTTTCCACATTTCTGAAGCATGACGTAATGGGGGGGTGTTATCTCTTTTGTCGAAAATCAGCCGTTTTTGCTCGAACATTAAATGCCTCCAAATGGTATTTAATTAACTTCCCGGGGTGAAGAAATCCTTTTTGAGAACTCAGAGTGAGTAAATTGGCCATTTTCATGCACTTTTAACCATTCCATAAATCTTGTGTTTTGGGCCCCTGGAAGCATGAAAATCACTTTAAACATGCTAATTTTAGCTCTAACACTGATGATCCACCTACAAATGTGAACTGACGTTCAAAAATAAAACATTTGAAAACGGACCATTTTCCACATTTCTGAAGCATGACGTAATGGGGGGGTGTTATCTCTTTTGTCGAAAATCAGCCGTTTTTGCTCGAACATTAAATGCCTCCAAATGGTATTTAATTAACTTCCCGAGCCCCTGGAAGCATGAAAATCACTTTAAACATTCTAATTTTAGCTCTAACACTGATGATCCACCTACAAATGTGAACTGACGTTCAAAAATAAAACATTTGAAAACGGACCATTTTCCACATTTCTGAAGCATGACGTAATGGGGGGGTGTTATCTCTTTTGTCGAAAATCAGCCGTTTTTGCTCGAACATTAAATGCCTCCAAATGGTATTTATTTCACTTCCCGAGCCCCTGGAAGCATGAAAATCACTTTAAACATGCTAATTTTAGCTCTAACACTGATGATCCACCTACAAATGTGAACTGACGTTCAAAAATAAAACATTTGAAAACGGACCATTTTCCACATTTCTGAAGCATGACGTAATGGGGGGGTGTTATCTCTTTTGTCGAAAATCAGCCGTTTTTGCTCGAACATTAAATGCCTCCAAATGGTATTTAATTAACTTCCCGAGCCCCTGGAAGCATGAAAATCACTTTAAACATGCTAATTTTAGCTCTAACACTGATGATCCACCTACAAATGTGAACTGACGTTCAAAAATAAAACAATTGAAAACGGACCATTTTCCACATTTCTGAAGCATGACGTACTGGGGGGGTGTTATCTCTTTTGTCGAAAATCAGCCGTTTTTGCTCGAACATTAAATGCCTCCAAATGGTATTTATTTCACTTCCCGAGCCCCTGGAAGCATGAAAATCACTTTAAACATGCTAATTTTAGCTCTAACACTGATGATCCACCTACAAATGTGAACTGACGTTCAAAAATAAAACATTTGAAAACGGACCATTTTCCACATTTCTGAAGCATGACGTAATGGGGGGGTGTTATCTCTTTTGTCGAAAATCAGCCGTTTTTGCTCGAACATTAAATGCCTCCAAATGGTATTTAATTAACTTCCCGAGCCCCTGGAAGCATGAAAATCACTTTAAACATGCTAATTTTAGCTCTAACACTGAAATTCCACCTACAAATGTGAACTGACGTTCAAAAATAAAACATTTGAAAACGGACCATTTTCCACATTTCTGAAGCATGACGTAATGGGGGGGTGTTATCTCTTTTGTCGAAAATCAGCCGTTTTTGCTCGAACATTAAATGCCTCCAAATGGTATTTAATTAACTTCCCGGGGTGAAGAAATCCTTTTTGAGAACTCAGAGTGAGTAAATTGGCCATTTTCATGCACTTTTAACCATTCCATAAATCTTGTGTTTTGGGCCCCTGGAAGCATGAAAATCACTTTAAACATGCTAATTTTAGCTCTAACACTGATGATCCACCTACAAATGTGAACTGACGTTCAAAAATAAAACATTTGAAAACGGACCATTTTCCACATTTCTGAAGCATGACGTAATGGGGGGGTGTTATCTCTTTTGTCGAAAATCAGCCGTTTTTGCTCGAACATTAAATGCCTCCAAATGGTATTTACTTAACTTCCCGAGCCCCTGGAAGCATGAAAATCACTTTAAACATGCTAATTTTAGCTCTAACACTGATGATCCACCTACAAATGTGAACTGACGTTCAAAAATAAAACATTTGAAAACGGACCATTTTCCACATTTCTGAAGCATGACGTAATGGGGGGGTGTTATCTCTTTTGTCGAAAATCAGCCGTTTTTGCTCGAACATTAAATGCCTCCAAATGGTATTTATTTCACTTCCCGAGCCCCTGGAAGCATGAAAATCACTTTAAACATGCTAATTTTAGCTCTAACACTGATGATCCACCTACAAATGTGAACTGACGTTCAAAAATAAAACATTTGAAAACGGACCATTTTCCACATTTCTGAAGCATGACGTAATGGGGGGGTGTTATCTCTTTTGTCGAAAATCAGCCGTTTTTGCTCGAACATTAAATGCCTCCAAATGGTATTTAATTAACTTCCCGGGGTGAAGAAACCCTTTTGAGAACTCAGAGTGAGTAAATTGGCCATTTTCATGCACTTTTAACCATTCCATAAATCTTGTGTTTTGGGCCCCTGGAAGCATGAAAATCACTTTAAACATGCTAATTTTAGCTCTAACACTGATGATCCACCTACAAATGTGAACTGACGTTCAAAAATAAAACATTTGAAAACGGACCATTTTCCACATTTCTGAAGCATGACGTAATGGGGGGGTGTTATCTCTTTTGTCGAAAATCAGCCGTTTTTGCTTGAACATTAAATGCCTCCAAATGGTATTTAATTAACTTCCCGAGCCCCTGGAAGCATGAAAATCACTTTAAACATGCTAATTTTAGCTCTAACACTGATGATCCACCTACAAATGTGAACTGACGTTCAAAAATAAAACATTTGAAAACGGACCATTTTCCACATTTCTGAAGCATGACGTAATGGGGGGGTGTTATCTCTTTTGTCGAAAATCAGCCGTTTTTGCTCGAACATTAAATGCCTCCAAATGGTATTTAATTACCTTCCCGAGCCCCTGTAAGCATGAAAATCACTTTAAACATGCTAATTTTAGCTCTAACACTGATGATCCACCTACAAATGTGAACTGACGTTCAAAAATAAAACATTTGAAAACGGACCATTTTCCACATTTCTGAAGCATGACGTAATGGGGGGGTGTTATCTCTTTTGTCGAAAATCAGCCGTTTTTGCTCGAACATTAAATGCCTCCAAATGGTATTTAATTAACTTCCCGAGCCCCTGGAAGCATGAAAATCACTTTAAACATGCTAATTTTAGCTCTAACACTGAAATTCCACCTACAAATGTGAACTGACGTTCAAAAATAAAACATTTGAAAACGGACCATTTTCCACATTTCTGAAGCATGACGTAATGGGGGGGTGTTATCTCTTTTGTCGAAAATCAGCCGTTTTTGCTCGAACATTAAATGCCTCCAAATGGTATTTAATTAACTTCCCGGGGTGAAGAAATCCTTTTTGAGAACTCAGAGTGAGTAAATTGGCCATTTTCATGCACTTTTAACCATTCCATAAATCTTGTGTTTTGGGCCCCTGGAAGCATGAAAATCACTTTAAACATGCTAATTTTAGCTCTAACACTGATGATCCACCTACAAATGTGAACTGACGTTCAAAAATAAAACATTTGAAAACGGACCATTTTCCACATTTCTGAAGCATGACGTAATGGGGGGGTGTTATCTCTTTTGTCGAAAATCAGCCGTTTTTGCTCGAACATTAAATGCCTCCAAATGGTATTTAATTAACTTCCCGAGCCCCTGGAAGCATGAAAATCACTTTAAACATTCTAATTTTAGCTCTAACACTGATGATCCACCTACAAATGTGAACTGACGTTCAAAAATAAAACATTTGAAAACGGACCATTTTCCACATTTCTGAAGCATGACGTAATGGGGGGGTGTTATCTCTTTTGTCGAAAATCAGCCGTTTTTGCTCGAACATTAAATGCCTCCAAATGGTATTTATTTCACTTCCCGAGCCCCTGGAAGCATGAAAATCACTTTAAACATGCTAATTTTAGCTCTAACACTGATGATCCACCTACAAATGTGAACTGACGTTCAAAAATAAAACATTTGAAAACGGACCATTTTCCACATTTCTGAAGCATGACGTAATGGGGGGGTGTTATCTCTTTTGTCGAAAATCAGCCATTTTTGCTCGAACATTAAATGCCTCCAAATGGTATTTAATTAACTTCCCGAGCCCCTGGAAGCATGAAAATCACTTTAAACATGCTAATTTTAGCTCTAACACTGATGATCCACCTACAAATGTGAACTGACGTTCAAAAATAAAACATTTGAAAACGGACCATTTTCCACATTTCTGAAGCATCACGTAATGGGGGGGTGTTATCTCTTTTGTCGAAAATCAGCCGTTTTTGCTCGAACATTAAATGCCTCCAAATGGTATTTAATTAACTTCCCGGGGTGAAGAAACCCTTTTTGAGAACTCAGAGTGAGTAAATTGGCCATTTTCATGCACTTTTAACCATTCCATAAATCTTGTGTTTTGGGCCCCTGGAAGCATGAAAATCACTTTAAACATGCTAATTTTAGCTCTAACACTGATGATCCACCTACAAATGTGAACTGACGTTCAAAAATAAAACATTTGAAAACGGACCATTTTCCACATTTCTGAAGCATGACGTAATGGGGGGGTGTTATCTCTTTTGTCGAAAATCAGCCATTTTTGCTCGAACATTAAATGCCTCCAAATGGTATTTAATTAACTTCCCGAGCCCCTGGAAGCATGAAAATCACTTTAAACATGCTAATTTTAGCTCTAACACTGATGATCCACCTACAAATGTGAACTGACGTTCAAAAATAAAACATTTGAAAACGGACCATTTTCCACATTTCTGAAGCATGACGTAATGGGGGGGTGTTATCTCTTTTGTCGAAAATCAGCCGTTTTTGCTCGAACATTAAATGCCTCCAAATGGTATTTAATTAACTTCCCGGGGTGAAGAAACCCTTTTTGAGAACTCAGAGTGAGTAAATTGGCCATTTTCATGCACTTTTAACCATTCCATAAATCTTGTGTTTTGGGCCCCTGGAAGCATGAAAATCACTTTAAACATGCTAATTTTAGCTCTAACACTGATGATCCACCTACAAATGTGAACTGACGTTCAAAAATAAAACATTTGAAAACGGACCATTTTCCACATTTCTGAAGCATGACGTAATGGGGGGGTGTTATCTCTTTTGTCGAAAATCAGCCGTTTTTGCTCGAACATTAAATGCCTCCAAATGGTATTTATTTCACTTCCCGAGCCCCTGGAAGCATGAAAATCACTTTAAACATGCTAATTTTAGCTCTAACACTGATGATCCACCTACAAATGTGAACTGACGTTCAAAAATAAAACATTTGAAAACGGACCATTTTCCACATTTCTGAAGCATGACGTAATGGGGGGGTGTTATCTCTTTTGTCGAAAATCAGCCGTTTTTGCTCGAACATTAAATGCCTCCAAAT
>NW_028254515.1:0-58374 GCF_964263255.1 Lissotriton vulgaris
AGAATGAGTGGATGTATAAGTGTCTGGATGAAGAATTTAGTAGGTGCATGACTGACTGTATGAGTGAGTGATTAAATGTGTCTCACTGAGTACATGGGTTAGTGACTAAACTGTCTTAATTCGTGCATCAGTATGTTTGATGTTGTGTAAGCTGCTGCATGTGTTGATCAGTAGCTATAAGAGTGGCCATATGGGTTATTGATTGGTTGCCCAAATATTTGAATGGGAGGCTGAGTGTGTGTGTGGGTGGCTGGGAGGTGCGTGACTCTGTGCATAGATATGTAAGCAGTTGATTCACTAGGAGTATGAGTTCAAGAGTGCATGTGGAAACAGCTATATGGGCGGTTGACTGTGCATGGGTGTGTTGGTGAGTGAATGGATTTCTCATTGCTACATGTGCAAGTAAGTACGTATGTAAAACACAATACATGTGAGAGTTGAGATATATAAATAACTGAACATAAGAGCCAGTGAATGTGTGAGTGGCTGTATCGATCACTGTGAGCTTGTATCAGGGATTATATAAGAGAGTAAATATGTGTTATTATATGTTTGAATAAGTAAGATGTGTATAACTGTATAGTTGAGGAAATGGAGGTGTGATTGATTCTTTGCATGACTGACTAGGTGTGTAAGTAACTCCATGGATGAGTGACAGTCTGTGAGTGTCTGTTTATACTGAGTGTATGTAAGGTTATATTAGAGTCTGAAGAGGTTCATTGTATTATCACATGAGTGATGTGATCAGTGATGACAAATGAGATGTCATCAGTGATGTCATTTGAGTTGTCATCAGTGATGTCATTTGAGATGTCATCATTGATATCATTTGAGTTGTCATCAGTGATGTCATTTGAGATGTCATCAGTGATGTCATCAGTGATGTCACTGACCATGTCATGAATGATGTAATATGTGACATCATCAGCAGTGGATTGCGGGTGCGCGATATATAGTTAGCGCTTATAGTTAGCTAACTATATATGGAATTTCAATGGTTTTATGCGAGTAAAATAAGGTTTTGTAAATGCTAATTCCTAACTATATATGGCCTATAACCTATGGTTTTTTCATTGAATTTTCAAGGTTTTGTAAATGCAAATTCCTAACTATATATCCACTATAACCTATGGTTTTTTCTGTGAATTTCATTGGTTTTTTAATAGCAAATATGAAAAGCTTTAAAATGTCAAGTACGTGATAGATAAAAACATTTTCGTATTTATGCACGCTGATGTGCTTTGAACGCTGCCCCCCCCCTCCCCTCCGTTGTAATCCGTCGTACCTCCTTGTCTCTCCATTTGATTGATTGTTGTCCAAGCATTTACTGTTTTAGAATTGGTTCTCTTTGGATCATTCTCTATTTACAAACAAGCACAAAGTCGCAATACTCTGTTTAGTCTTTGCAGATAGTGAAAAATCGTGTAAAAAAAATAAAAGTAATCGAGCAAAATCAGTAGGCCACTAATTGGATCTCTTTTTGACCTCGCTAAAATAGAAATATTAGGAACAACCCTTCTTGAGAAATACGAAAATAGTGACATGAACTGAGCTCCACACCATGAGGGCTGCAAGACAGCTCGGCTCCATCACCCATCCCGCACAAAATAATGACAAACCCTATGCAAATATTAAAAATATAGACAACACACCAGCAAAGAAACAGGGTAAAACATTTTATTAAAAAACTATTTACATAACGTTGGTTTATAAGATGATGTCAGTAGTGGACCGATGTGTGAATAGATCGAAAACAGCACAAGGCTCCAAGATCCGGATAGCAAGCTCCTGGATGTTGGGTGCCATAGTTTAGAGTTCTGAATTTCAGCCTTTTTCAATGCCTGTGCTTTGTTGAATCAAAATGGCGGCTTGACACAAAGCTGACTCAAGCGTTGCTACTGATGCTATGCAGACCAAAACTGGTTTTCAGTTTGTACATTTTTCTAGATTTTTCAATCCAAGTTTGGTTGACTTTGTAGAACGATGGCTTCAGATTTTCAACATACGGTGTGGTGGCGCTGACTGGGAGGGGGCGCTTCGCTCCTGCCCCCTCCCCAAGTAAGATTTTCATACGTGAAAGTACGTTAATGGTTTTGGTCCCTGAGATGCTTCGATGTCACTACCATTCTCAAATAGCATAAGTTCTAGATGTTGGGTGCCATAGTTAAGAGTTCTGAGCAGCGCTTGTAACACTGTCTGAAGCTTATTTCCACCTACTGCAGCTTCACTATTCTCAAAGTAAGTGAGTGTCGTTTGTGGACCTGACTGCATTAGAAAACAATGTGATATGTTACCTTCTTAAACAGCTTGACGGAGGCCCCTGAGGGACGCTGTGATGGCCATGGACTCGGAGAAGACGCTTGGCTCCGACACCCTCCCCAAGTCTTATAGCACTGGTGTAGCCTGAGATCGCCCCCGACATAGGCGGCCGGCTCCCGGCGGTACTTTTTGCCTTTTGATGACTCTTCAATTCTGGACCTTGTCCCACAATCCGTTTGACCTGAAGACAAGCTGTAGTGGGGCGCCCCTTTATCGTTTTAGTTGCCATTCCGCCCGCTTTTGCTACACTGTGCCTCTTCCGCCATTCAGCTGTTTTCCGCCCGCTCTTGCGACTACAGCGTCTCGCTCACCATGTAGTTGAGATGCGCCCGCTCTTGCGGTGCAGCGATAGGCGGCTGCCACAGGACTCTCAAAATGGCGGCCGGCTCTTCGGTTTTGGGCCTGGTCCACTAAAATGGCCCTGGGACACCTTGGAACTCGGACGCTTGTCTGCTAGGGCTTGGGTCCCATTCTCGAAAAGCGTCCCCTCAGCCGTGAAGATTCTACAAAAGTCTGGGGGGCCTCCGACTCCCGCAGGCTTCTGGTGGGGAGCGGCTGCCATGATTGCTCGTGGAATGGCCACGACGGAGCTACGAGATGGTAGTGGTCTCATGCTGACGCCAGCTTTAGTGTGAAACATCCAGAAACACTGTAGACTACCAATTCGATCAGTTCCGGTAGCGCCCCAACATGACCCGGAAGAGAAGAACTTGCCCTCCCCTCTTTGACTGATGGTTCTTGTTGCCTGTCCCCTCTGTTGTCATTTAACAGAACTTTTTGGACTGCTGAAAGGGGTTGTGTTCTGAACGCTGGTTGGTGGAGACATTTAGACTATATTCTTGACCTACGTTGTCGCGTAATGCGTTTTATGACACGCCGCGTTAGCGCACCCGGAAGTGATCCGAGGCGCGGCGCGCAGCGCGTAACGTAAGCATAACAGGTCATGTGACTTGTTAATAAAACTTTTCATTGGTTCATTTTACTTTTGTTAATTTAATGATGAAAAGCTTGGTCTTATGACCTAAAAATTACGCTTTTTATTATTTTCGAACAATATTTTTTTTTCAAACATATGTTATAATATTCCAGGCTAATGTACTTTCCCGGAAAATTTACAACTGTCTTGCAAGTAAAATATATTCCTTTTTCGAGAAAAAGGGCGTTTCTTCCTTCCATGACGGAGCCGTTGAGTAAAAGAGATTCGGCCTGCTGTCTTAGTCGCCGATACGCCTGATTATCAGATTCTTATCGATCACTTTATGTTGCAGACATGAAAAACACAACTGCCCTTGACCATTTATCTTTACTGCGTTCCTACATATTATACCTTTTATCCGTCATGTAATTGGACTGCTTTATTTCACTTGCCTTTTACTGATTCCAAAACAGTCACTAAAAGTAAAAACTTTACAAATGAAAATACTACTACCGTGTTTTGTTTTAAAAACCTTTATTGTGAAAATGTCAGTATACAAATACGGGCCTATAACCACGTGGGCCGGCCACGGAGCAAACTCAAATCGTATATGATGAGGAGACATTTACACTGTAGAAGAACGTAACGAGCGGGCCATTAGGTGACAAGAACAAAGGTGTCTAACAGTTGCGGAATCGGTGGACGTACATTTTGTAATTAAAATACGACAGGGCCACTTACAATAACATTTTCTAGATATACATTTGCGGGCAAAGAGTTACGAGTCCCATTTATACCGGCGCCATTTTGGGCGAGGCCGGGCAGGTCCAAGATATAGTCAAAATGTCTCCACCAACCATCGGCCAGACCAGAACCCCTTTCGGCCCTTTATGTTACAAGATGGTGTCTTCTATTCAGAAAATATTGGTGGCAGCATTTTGAAAGGAAACAGAAACAGCCGTTCTCCTAGTGAGTTTCACATTGTTACATTTAGGAAGAATGTTGAAGAGTAGTATGTGGAAAATCTGAAGCCATTTTTCTACAAACTCTCAATCAGACTTAGATGGAAAAAAAACCTGAAGAATGTACAAACTGAAAACCAATTTTTGTCTGTATAGCACCAACAGTAACGCTTGAGTCAGCTTTGTGTCAAGCCGCCATTTTCATTCAATCAATAGCGTCCCCCTGCACACATTCAGGGACCTGGTCGTGTCTTTAGATGAAACGCATTGTAGGAAAAGAAGCAGAAAGGAAAAGGAAAAAATTTCCGCCGGACCTAGTGAAGCTGCAGCAGGTGCAAATAAGCTTCAGACAGTCTTACAAGCACTGCTCAGAACTCTCAACTGAGGCACTCAACATCCAGGACTTGCCATTCGGATCTTAGCGCCTTGTATTTTTGTTTTGTTCTTGATGGAGGGGAAACAACAAAAAACAGGCATTGAAAACGGCTCAACTGGAGCAAAAAAAAAATTACTTCTTGGGTGCATTAGGGCATTTATGATTTTCGAATGCCGTATTCATCAGGTTGATGCTCATGTTGCCATAGGACAGCATAGCACCACAGTGTATACAAGTTAACTTCATATGTTCAGATGAGGCAGGTGGCATATTTAGCATTCACCTTCTTTGATCCAGGAGGGATGGAGAAAAACTGCCAGATGAAACTTGAAACTTGGCCATCCAGATCTCGGCACATCGGTCCGCTACTGACAGTGACCGCAACTCAGCTGGACACGCCGTCTTTCGGCGCAGCATTGTAGGATGGCCACACCAGTGCGGCAATTTGCTGGACACCACATCGGTGCCATCCGCATCTCGACGCGTTGTGCTGCCTTCGGCCTATTCGCACATCGGTCCGCTACTGACAGTGACCGCAACTCAGCTGGACACGCCGTCTTTCGGCGCAGCATTGTAGGATGGCCACACCAGTGCGGCAATTTGCTGGACACCACCTCGGTGCCATCCAGATCTCGGCGCGTTCATTCATTCAATAGCGTCCCCCTGCACACATTCAGGGACCTGGTCGTGTCTTCAGAAGAAACGCATTGTAGGAAAAGAAGCACAAAGGAAAAGGCAACAAGTTCCGCCGGACCTAGTGAAGCTGCAGCAGGTGCAAATAAGCTTCAGACAGTTCTACAAGCACTTCTCAGAAATCTCAACTGAGGCACTCAACATCCAGGACTTGCCATTCGGATCTTGGCGCCTTGTGCTGGTTCCGACCTATTCACACATCGGTCCGCTACTGACATCACCTCATAAGCCAACGGGGCACCCCACGCCGACTTCCGGCGCAGCATTGTAGGATGGCCACACCAGTGCAGCCACTTGCTGGACACCACCTCGGCGCCATCCGGATCTCGGCGCGTTCGAGTCACTGTACCGCAACAGTGACCGCAATTCAGCTGGACACGCCGTCTTTCGGCGCAGCATTGTAGGATGGCCACACCAGTGCGGCAATTTGCTGGACACCACCTCGGTGCCATCCGGATCTCGGCGCGTTGTGCTGCCTTCGGCCTATTCGCACATCGGTCCGCTACTGACGCCGCCTCACGTGCCAACGGATTTTCTACGCTTTTTGTAGCCCTATGTCGCATAACAGGTCATGTGACTTGTTTATAAAACTTTTCATTGGTTCATTTTACTTTTGGTTTCCTAAAGATGGAAGGCTTGGTCATATGACCTAAAAATAACACTTTTCATTGGTTTAGAACATTTTTTTTTCCCAAACGATGAAAGCCCCACCTTGTTTCTGGATCATTCAGACTGAAGCTGGCGTCAGCATGAGAGCACCACCATCTCGTGGCTCCGTCGTGGTCATTCCGCGAGCAATCATGGCAGCCGCTCCCCACCGGAAGCCTGCGGGAGTCGGGGGCCCCCAAGACTTTTATACAATCTTCACGGCTGAGGGGACGCTTTTCGAGAATGGAGCCCAAGCCCTAGCAGGCAAGCGTCCGACTTCCAAGGTGTCCCAGGGCCATTTCAGTGGACCAGGCCCAAAACCGAAGAGCCGTCCGCCATTTTGACAGCCATGTGGCAGCCGCCTATCGCTGCACTGCAAGAGTGGGAGCAACTCCACAACATGGTGAGCGAGACGCTGTGGCCGCAAGAGCGAGCGCAACTCAGCTAGATGGCCGCCACCTGGGGAGACCCGTTCACGCCGCCTCCCCCCCCCCCCCCCCCCGGGCCGCCGCACGCCAATTTTCGGAGCAGCATTGTAGGATACCAAAACCAGTGCGGCAGTTTACTGGACATCACCTGGGTGCCTGTCGTACATGTTGTGTCAGCCATGTGACACTGGACACAGACCGCTACTGACGAGGCCTCCCCCCGCACCACCCGGGACGCCCCACGCTGTTTTTCTGTGCTGCATTGTAGGATCCCTAAACCAGTGCGGCACCCAGGCGACATCACCTGGGTGCCGTCCAGAACTCTGCACGTTGTGCTGCCTTGGGACTATTCGCACAACAGACCGCTACTGACGAGGCCTCCCCCCGCCCCACCCGGGACGCCCCACGCCAATTTTCGGAGCAGCATTGTAGGATCCCTAAACCAGTGCGGCACCCAGGCGACATCACCTGGGTGCCGTCCAGAACTCTGCACGTTGTGCTGCCTTGGGACTATTCGCACAAAAGACAGCTTCTAACCATTGTTGCTTTTTGTGTTAATAAATGTTTAAATGTTTTTAGTTTTTGTTCTGTTCATTATCGTTAAAAGTTAATAAAGTTTTATAACCTTAATTTGTTGGAGTGTTATCTATTTTTTGAAAAACGGGTGAATGGGGCCTTGAATCGGGTTATTGTCATGTGTGGGCTTTGGAAGTGTGCTGCTGCAGGATCGGACATTTCAAACTCAAATGCACGTTCTTTTTCTTACCTTTCCGAAGCATGGAGCGCAATAGCAAGCAGAGAAAGGGTGATGCACGTGTTGAACACTACCTGACCTGGCAAGTTGCTGGCAGTGCCCCCCCGCCCGCTCCTGAAAGAGGGCACACACACACCGCCGCCCCGAGTACTTCAGAAATCTTTAAAAGACCATGCGCTTGTTCATGAGGCTTAAATGGTTTATCACCTCTTCTAGAACCCCTACATCGACCCTCTGACGTTTCATGGAAAAATTACCATGTAACACAATACCAAGCCCTATCAGCTGAAACCCCCAAGGAATCGTGGGGCATATTAGCAAGGGGGTTTATCTCCCCTTTTTTGGCTTTAAAAACCATGAAAGCGGAGATAAAATTATTTCCCTATTATCAAGCTGTCGCTAACACCAGTTAGTGACACCTAAAAGGAGATAGCGACCATCTTGGGCCCGGCTTTGCATGTCAGTGATACTTATCACTAATGACATGCAAAGTGGCGTGCCAAGATGTTAGCGACTGGAAACAGTCCCTAACATCGCTACCTTCTATTACCAACTTTTGGAGATATTCGCACTAAGCGCGAATATCTCCAAAAGCTAACACCTGCCCTGAGCAGGTTTTAGCCATGTTATCCAATGGGAGGTGGATAACATGGCTAAGAGCATTAGGTCGATAATACATGAATATCGCTGACTTTTCTGCGATAATAGCAAGGTTTATCTGCGATAAAAATCGCCGATGTGCGGCGATAATTTTTGTCTCTAAACAAGTTATAGACAAAAATTATCGCTAGTTGTTAGTAATATGCCCCCGGGTTTTTGCTTGCAGAAATCGGGAGGCGGGAGACTAGCACTGAAATCAGTACTCACACGCCTGAATCAGGAGGATTGGCATGTCTGAATTCTCTACAGCTGGGGCCATAAACTACATCCGCAGGGGTAGGTGATAGCCTGGGACCAGCCTGGCATCTAAAATGGCTGCCGTGCACGACAAAATTGTGGCATTCGAAAAAAGGCAAGATGGCGCAGCCGCTGGAAGAGATGTATCAACATATATCAGCCTCCTCAGCCACCCTCAGGAAACATAGGGGATTAGGATACGTCTCCCGCACCCCCTTATACCTAGTAATTTAATTTACGAAGCACAAAATGGCGAATTCCCGTTTCGCTACCAGTTTGCGGCCTAGTTCGCGGCCCGTGAAGCGCTTCTACCGTGAAAAATCATTTTTTTTTTATTTTCCCCACGGGACCCTTTAATAACCCCAACAACATTCCTAGGGGGTCAAGAGGGGGATACCTTGCCCCCTTTCATTAAATTCCCCCTTAGTTTTTCACCTTTTCTTCTCTCTCGATCCTACCGAGAGACAAGATGGCGGCCGCTCCGGACTGTCACGCAGCAAAAAAAAAAAAAAAGCTCACGCACAGCCGCTGGAAGAGATGTATCAACATATATCAGCCTCCTCACCCACCCTCAGGAAACATAGGGGATTAGGATACGTCTCCCGTACCCACTTATAACTAGTAATTTAATTTACGAAGCACAAAATGGCGAATTCCCGTTTCGCTACCAGTTTGCGGCCCAGTTCGCGGCCCGTGAAGCGCTTCTACCGTGAAAAATCATTTTTTTTTTCTTTTCCCCACGGGTCCCTTTAATAACCCCAACAACATTCCTAGGGGGTCAAGAGGGGGATACCTTGCCCCCTTTCATTAAATTCACCCTTCGTTTTTCACCTCTTCTTCTCTCTCGATCCTACCGAGAGACAAGATGGCGGCCGCTCCGGACTGTCACGCAGCAAAAAAAAAAAAAAAGCTCACGCACAGCCGCTGGAAGAGATGTATCAACATATATCAGCCTCCTCACCCACCCTCAGGAAACATAGGGGATTAGGATACGTCTCCCGTACCCACTTATAACTAGTAATTTAATTTACGAAGCACAAAATGGCGAATTCCCGTTTCGCTACCAGTTTGCGGCCCAGTTCGCGGCCCGTGAAGCGCTTCTACCGTGAAAAATCATTTTTTTTTTCTTTTCCCCACGGGTCCCTTTAATAACCCCAACAGCATTCCTAGGGGGTCAAAAGGGGGATACCTTGCCCCCTTTCATTAAATTCACCCTTCGTTTTTCACCTCTTCTTCTCTCTCGATCCTACCGAGAGACAAGATGGCGGCCGCTCCGGACTGTTTAGAATGTTGACAGACACCGGAGAGCCAATCAGCTTTCTGCGCGCAAAGTTCCGATAAGCGAAAAGTAAGCGGACCGGATCGCTGCCCAGAGCGCTGTTACAGATATATATCTTGATTTAAACGTTAATTTCTCAAAAACTACTGGAGCACATATATTGAGACCTAGCAAAGGCACATCGGGCTAACAGTCCCTACAATTTTGCCAAGTTTCGTGCAAATCCATTCAGCCGTTCGAGCTAAAAGTGAGTCCAACCGCCCTATGGAAAACTCAATGCAAAAAACGCGTTTTGGGACCCCCCTTTTTTCTCAGCCCCCCCTTGACGAAACCCCACCAAATTTTCAGGAGCTGCTCAGAAACAAAATGTGCCATTTTCCTGAAAATTTCAGCCGATTCCATCCACAAACGCCAAAGTTATTAGACATAGAATTTTCAAAAGTCCCATAGGGAATTAATCCTAACTATATATACCTACTGGCGATAGCCAGTAGGTAATATATATATATATATATATCCAACAAAGAGTTGCCTGGAAATGAGGGAACCCACTACAGGTGAGTAGTAATACGCCACTATTTTAATGGAAAATGGCTTGGGAATGCAGCAAAAAGTGTCTCGCATGAAATGAATCCTGTGCTCTTGCCCGACGCGTTTCATGCTATGGAGCATTTCTTCAGGGGCTTGCAGGAAAGACACGAGTCTCTGGTCTCAGCGATATAAAGGCACCATGTTGTAATTCTGTCCCGCCCAGATGGGCGTGGCCACCACTGTGGCCTGCTGGATCTTGTAGTGCCACATGTTTACTCCAGTGAGCCACGTTGACCAGGCTCGCAGTGCCGTCATAAATTATTGCCCAAGTGGGTGGCGATGACTGACTTGTGCCGCTTCTCAAGCTCCAAGTGTAAATCCATTACGGCACACCTGCCCTTCAATTTGCAGCGTCGGTTGACGTTGCAACAGGACTGTTACACAGCGGGGCTCCACTCGTGGCTCAGGCTGTGCCACACCAATATCCAACAAAGAGTTGCCTGGAAATGAGGGAACCCACTACAGGTGAGTAGTAATACACCACTATTTTAATGGAAAATGGCTTGGGAATGCAGCAAAAAGTGTCTCGCATGAAATGAATCCTGTGCTCTTGCCCGACGCGTTTCATGCTATGGAGCATTTCTTCAGGGGCTTGCAGGAAAGACACGAGTCTCTGGTCTCAGCGATATAAAGGCACCATGTTGTAATTCTGTCCCGCCCAGATGGGCATGGCCACCACTGTGGCCTGCTGGATCTTGTAGTGCCACATGTTTACTCCAGTGAGCCACGTTGACCAGGCTCGCAGTGCCGTCATAAATTATTGCCCAAGTGGGTGGCGATGACTGACTTGTGCCGCTTCTCAAGCTCCAAGTGTAAATCCATTACGGCACACCTGCCCTTCAATTTGCAGCGTCGGTTGACGTTGCAACAGGACTGTTACACAGCGGGGCTCCACTCGTGGCTCAGGCTGTGCCACACCAATATCCAACAAAGAGTTGCCTGGAAATGAGGGAACCCACTACAGGTGAGTAGTAATACGCCACTATTTTAATGGAAAATGGCTTGGGAATGCAGCAAAAAGTGTCTCGCATGAAATGAATCCTGTGCTCTTGCCCGACGCGTTTCATGCTATGGAGCATTTCTTCAGGGGCTTGCAGGAAAGACACGAGTCTCTGGTCTCAGCGATATAAAGGCACCATGTTGTAATTCTGTCCCGCCCAGATGGGCATGGCCACCACTGTGGCCTGCTGGATCTTGTAGTGCCACATGTTTACTCCAGTGAGCCACGTTGACCAGGCTCGCAGTGCCGTCATAAATTATTGCCCAAGTGGGTGGCGATGACTGACTTGTGCCGCTTCTCAAGCTCCAAGTGTAAATCCATTACGGCACACCTGCCCTTCAATTTGCAGCGTCGGTTGACGTTGCAACAGGACTGTTACACAGCGGGGCTCCACTCGTGGCTCAGGCTGTGCCACACCAATATCCAACAAAGAGTTGCCTGGAAATGAGGGAACCCACTACAGGTGAGTAGTAATACGCCACTATTTTAATGGAAAATGGCTTGGGAATGCAGCAAAAAGTGTCTCGCATGAAATGAATCCTGTGCTCTTGCCCGACGCGTTTCATGCTATGGAGCATTTCTTCAGGGGCTTGCAGGAAAGACACGAGTCTCTGGTCTCAGCGATATAAAGGCACCATGTTGTAATTCTGTCCCGCCCAGATGGGCGTGGCCACCACTGTGGCCTGCTGGATCTTGTAGTGCCACATGTTTACTCCAGTGAGCCACGTTGACCAGGCTCGCAGTGCCGTCATACATTATTGCCCAAGTGGGTGGCGATGACTGACTTGTGCCGCTTCTCAAGCTCCAAGTGTAAATCCATTACGGCACACCTGCCCTTCAATTTGCAGCCTCGGTTGACGTTGCAACAGGACTGTTACACAGCGGGGCTCCACTCGTGGCTCAGGCTGTGCCACACCAATATCCAACAAAGAGTTGCCTGGAAATGAGGGAACCCACTACAGGTGAGTAGAAATACGCCACTATTTTAATGGAAAATGGCTTGGGAATGCAGCAAAAAGTGTCTCGCATGAAATGAATCCTGTGCTCTTGCCCGACGCGTTTCATGCTATGGAGCATTTCTTCAGGGGCTTGCAGGAAAGACACGAGTCTCTGGTCTCAGCGATATAAAGGCACCATGTTGTAATTCTGTCCCGCCCAGATGGGCGTGGCCACCACTGTGGCCTGCTGGATCTTGTAGTGCCACATGTTTACTCCAGTGAGCCACGTTGACCAGGCTCGCAGTGCCATCATAAATTATTGCCCAAGTGGGTGGCGATGCCTGACTTGTGCCGCTTCTCAAGCTCCAAGTGTAAATCCATTACGGCACACCTGCCCTTCAATTTGCAGCGTCGGTTGACGTTGCAACAGGACTGTTACACAGCGGGGCTCCACTCGTGGCTCAGGCTGTGCCACACCAATATCCAACAAAGAGTTGCCTGGAAATGAGGGAACCCACTACAGGTGAGTAGTAATACGCCACTATTTTAATGGAAAATGGCTTGGGAATGCAGCAAAAAGTGTCTCGCATGAAATGAATCCTGTGCTCTTGCCCGACGCGTTTCATGCTATGGAGCATTTCTTCAGGGGCTTGCAGGAAAGACACGAGTCTCTGGTCTCAGCGATATAAAGGCACCATGTTGTAATTCTGTCCCGCCCAGATGGGCGTGGCCACCACTGTGGCCTGCTGGATCTTGTAGTGCCACATGTTTACTCCAGTGAGCCACGTTGACCAGGCTCGCAGTGCCGTCATAAATTATTGCCCAAGTGGGTGGCGATGACTGACTTGTGCCGCTTCTCAAGCTCCAAGTGTAAATCCATTACGGCACACCTGCCCTTCAATTTGCAGCGTCGGTTGACGTTGCAACAGGACTGTTACACAGCGGGGCTCCACTCGTGGCTCAGGCTGTGCCACACCAATATCCAACAAAGAGTTGCCTGGAAATGAGGGAACCCACTACAGGTGAGTAGTAATACGCCACTATTTTAATGGAAAATGGCTTGGGAATGCAGCAAAAAGTGTCTCGCATGAAATGAATCCTGTGCTCTTGCCCAACGCGTTTCATGCTATGGAGCATTTCTTCAGGGGCTTGCAGGAAAGACACGAGTCTCTGGTCTCAGCGATATAAAGGCACCATGTTGTAATTCTGTCCCGCCCAGATGGGCGTGGCCACCACTGTGGCCTGCTGGATCTTGTAGTGCCACATGTTTACTCCAGTGAGCCACGTTGACCAGGCTCGCAGTGCCGTCATAAATTATTGCCCAAGTGGGTGGCGATGACTGACTTGTGCCGCTTCTCAAGCTCCAAGTGTAAATCCATTACGGCACACCTGCCCTTCAATTTGCAGCGTCGGTTGACGTTGCAACAGGACTGTTACACAGCGGGGCTCCACTCGTGGCTCAGGCTGTGCCACACCAATATCCAACAAAGAGTTGCCTGGAAATGAGGGAACCCACTACAGGTGAGTAGTAATACGCCACTATTTTAATGGAAAATGGCTTGGGAATTCAGCAAAAAGTGTCTCGCATGAAATGAATCCTGTGCTCTTGCCCGACGCGTTTCATGCTATGGAGCATTTCTTCAGGGGCTTGCAGGAAAGACACGAGTCTCTGGTCTCAGCGATATAAAGGCACCATGTTGTAATTCTGTCCCGCCCAGATGGGCGTGGCCACCACTGTGGCCTGCTGGATCTTGTAGTGCCACATGTTTACTCCAGTGAACCACGTTGACCAGGCTCGCAGTGCCGTCATAAATTATTGCCCAAGTGGGTGGCGATGACTGACTTGTGCCGCTTCTCAAGCTCCAAGTGTAAATCCATTACGGCACACCTGCCCTTCAATTTGCAGCATCGGTTGACGTTGCAACAGGACTGTTACACAGCGGGGCTCCACTCGTGGCTCAGGCTGTGCCACACCAATATCCAACAAAGAGTTGCCTGGAAATGAGGGAACCCACTACAGGTGAGTAGTAATACGCCACTATTTGGTTAAGGTATGGGGGTCTGCAGACAAAGCCCAGAGATCTTCTATAATATAATAATATTTCTTCTTTGCAAGGGGAGGGAGGTTAGGCACTATAGTCTACATATATATATATATATATATATATATATATATATATATATATATATATATATATATATATATATATATATATATATATATATATATATATATATATATATATATATATATTACCTACTGGCGGTCGCCAGTAGGTATATATAGTTAGGATTTTTTCTCTATGGGATTTTTGAAAATTCTATGTCTAATAACTTTGGCGTTTGTGGACGGAATTGGCTGAAATTTTCAGGAAAATGGAACATTTTGTTTCTGAGCAGCCCCTGACAATTTGGGGGGGTTTCATCAAGGGGGGGCCGAGAAAAAAGGGGGGTCCCAAAACCCGTTTTTCCCATGTTAATTTCCATAGGGCGGTTGGCCTCACTTTTAGCTCGAACGGCTGAATGGATTTGCACGAAACTTGGCAAAATTGTAGGGACTGTTAGCCCGATGTGCCTTTGCTAGGTCTCAATATATGTGCTCCAGTGGATTTTGAGTAATTTAGGTTCAAAAAAAGATATATATCTGGGCGGAGCCTAACCACACATCTGATCTGATTGGCTGTCAGCACTTCATCCAAGAAGTGTTGGCAGCCATCTTGGGACCAATATACATGATAGCACCTCATTAAAAAGCATTGTAGTTAATAGAGGGTTTTAGGACTTTAGTTACATTATAAATCATTTGTTGATGGTACCATACTCGTTTTAGGAATTGTGGTGGGTTCTAAGGTGATTTTACCATGTGAAAAAACCTTCTGTTGTGATATCATGAATATTGTTTGAAAGAAAACTAATATCTCATGATTTTCCCACAGTGGTTTGGAAGGGGATCTATAAGCTAAACTGAAAGCATATTTTCTGTAAATTCACATTATCTTTCTCAGTCATGTGAAAATGAAGTCTGACATTCTCAGTAAAACATGTACATCCAACAAGGACAGAGACTGTCAGTTGATTCCTTTGTGTTCTACTGCAGCCTCCTAGAGTGTTCTAAAGAACAACTAGAGCGCTAACAGTCCTACTTATTACAAAGGTATGGCACACCTGAAGCCATCTTGATTGGAATAAAGTGGTAACTCTTAAAACATTTAATTTAAAAAGAAACAACATGAGGGGGTATATTTTGCCATAGAAAGTATGATTAGTGCTGCAGAATGAAAAATTAGGGCACATTTTGAGTGACTTCTCAAATCCTTTTCTATTTCATTAAAACATTCTGACATGCAGTCTCCCAAAATGGCCACCAGAGACAAAAGAGCCCAAATGTAGCCCAAATATCACCCAGATGTAGCCCAAGTATAGCCCAATGACAGAATGTCCCAGAGTGTTCTAAAGAACAACTAGAGCGCTAACAGTCCTACTTATTACAAAGGTATGGCACACCTTAAGCCATCTTGATTGTAATAAAGTGGTAACTCTTAAAACATTTAATTTAAAAAGAAACAACATGAGGGGGTATATTTTGCCATAGAAAGTATGATTAGTGCTGCAGAATGAAAAATTAGGGCACATTTTGAGTGACTTCTCAAATCCTTTTCTATTTCATTAAAACATTCTGACATGCAGTCTCCCAAAATGGCCACCAGAGACAAAAGAGCCCAAATGTAGCCCAAATATCACCCAGATGTAGCCCAAGTATAGCCCAATGACAGAATGTCCCAGAGTGTTCTAAAGAACAACTAGAGCGCTAACAGTCCTACTTATTACAAAGGTATAGCACACCTGGAGCCATCGTGATGGGAATAAAGTGGTAACTCTTAAAACATTTAATTTAAAAAGGAACAAAATGAGGGGGTATATTATGCAATAGAAGGTATTATTAGTGCTGCAGAAAGAAAAATTAGGGCACATTTTGAGTGACTTTTCAAATCCTCTTCTATTTCATTAAAAAATTCTGACATGCAGTCTCCCAAAATGGCCACCAGAGACAAAAGAGCCCAAATGTAGCCCAAATATCACCCAGATGTAGCCCAAGTATAGCCCAATGACAGAATGTCCCAGAGTGTTCTAAAGAACAACTAGAGCGCTAACAGTCCTACTTATTACAAAGGTATGGCACACCTGAAGCCATCTTGATTGGAATAAAGTGGTAACTCTTAAAACATTTAATTTAAAAAGGAACAAAATGAGGGGGTATATTTTGCCATATGAATTATGATTAGTGCTGCAGAAAGAAAAATTAGGGCACATTTTGAGTGACTTCTCAAACCCTCTTCAATTTCATTAAAACATTCTGACATACAGTCTCCCAAGATGGCCACCAGAGACAAAAGAGCCTAAATGTAGCCCAAATATCACCCAGATGTACCCCAAGTATAGCCCAATGACAGAATGTCCCAGAGTGTTCTAAAGAACAACTAGAGCGCTAACAGTCTTACTTATGACAAAAGTATGGCACACCAGAAGCCATCTTGATTGGAATGAAGTGGTAAGTCTGAAAACACTCAATTTAAAAAGGAACAACATGAGGGGGTTAATTTTGCCATAGAAAGTATGATTAGTGCTTCAGAAAGAAAAATTAGGGATCATGACCATGCATTGGCTCCAGTCATTCCTGGAGAATCGCTCTTTTAGGGTAGTTGAGGGCACTACCTACTCAAAAGTCTGGCCCTTGGATCAAGGTGTACCTCAGGGCTCTTCATTGAGCCCTACTCTTTTTAATATTTATATGCAGCCGTTAGCTGATATAGTGCATTCTTTCGCCCTGGATATAATAACCTACGCCGACGATACGCAATTAGTCGTATCTATGAATCAGGCAGACTCTTCCCCTTCCAATCTAAGTAACTGTCTGGTAGCGGTGGCTCAGTGGATGGCTACCTCGCATTTAAAACTAAATGGCGAGAAAACTGAGCTCATGGTCTTAGGTAATTCAACCATTCCCAGTCCTTTATTAGACTGGCCACCGTGTATGGGCCCTACGCCTCAACCAAAATGCCATATAAAGAGCTTAGGCATTTGGTTGGACTCCAACCTCAGCTTCATACAGCAAGCTACTACTCTCTCTGCCACATGCTTTGGGCTAATGCGTATGCTGAGAAAAGTGCTGCCTCTTCTCCCTTTTGAAGCTCGCAGAATAATGGTTCAAGACATTATTTTGTCCCGCCTGGATTACGGGAACTCGTTATACTTAGGCGCCCCCGCATTTACAATCAAAAAGCTACAGGTGACTCAAAACGCCGCAGCTCGCCTCCTGTTAGGTCTCAATAAATGAGAATCAGCCACCATTGCCCTGAGGAAACTGCACTGGCTTCCTGTTAAGGCCAGAGTGCTGTTTAAATCTCTCTGTTTTATGCACAAAGCCATGTGGAAGAATGCCCCTACTATGATCTGTTCCCTGGCAAAACCCTACCTTCCTCACAGGCCCCTAAGATCTAGCACTGCCTTCCTGGCTACTGTCAACAAAATCAGACGGACCAGATGGGGCGGACGTTCCTTCTCCTGGAATGCCGCAAAAGAATGGAACTCTCTGCCCACTTCCCTTCGCAGTGAACCTAACCTCTTAAAATTTCGGAAGGATCTGAAAACCCACCTGTTCATTTAACCTTTCTTTTCTTTTAGTATGACGGTACTTAGCGCTACGAGGCCTCCGGGTTGTTTGCGCTCTACAAAACCCGATTAATAATCATTTTGAGTGACTTCTCAAATCCTCTTCTATTTCATTAAAAAAATTCTGACATGCAGACTGAAACATGCACTTTGAATACCAGCAGCAGACGTCCCTGGTGAGCAGTAGCTTTACTACAGTGATCTAATGTGCAACTAGAGTGCTAACATTCAGAATTTATGGCAAATGTGTGACACATCTGAATGCCTTCTTGATGGAACCAAAGTAAACAAGCATTGAAAATGCAATAGATCTCGCCCTCGTTTAAGTTAAAGCCATTCTGTTTGTAATGAGGTGGCTTTTTAGCTTTGCTTTTATTAGTGTTTTTTCAACTTTCATGTAAATAACATGCATCTGTATGCATATAAGTATATGTATGCATGCATTTATGTTTGTATTTATATAGATATACAGATGATATATGTTTATATATGTAGGTATATATATATATATTCACTGAAAAAACCATAGGTTATAGACCATATATAGTTAGGAATTAGAATTTACAAAACCTTGAAAATTCACTGAAAAAACCATAGGTTATAGACCATATATAGTTAGGAATTAGCATTTACAAAACCTTGAAAATTCACTGAAAAAACCATAGGTTATAGACCATATATAGTTAGGAATTCGCATTTACAAAACCTTATTTTACTCACACAAAACCATTGAAATTCCATATATAGTTAGTTGCACTAACTATATATCGCGCACCCGCAATCCACTGCTGATGATGTCACATATTACATCATTCATGACATGGTCAGTGACATCACTGATGACATCACTGATGACATCTCAAATGACATCACTGATGACAACATCCAGTGACTGTATGTTTCTGTAAAGTTAAAATATGTCTTACATATTGAAGAATGAGTGGATGTATAAGTGTCTGATGAAGGATTTAGTAGGTGCATGACTGACTGTATGAGTGAGTGATTAAATTTGTCTCACTGAGTGCATGGGTTAGTGACTAAACTGTCTTAATTTGTGCATCATTATGTCTGTTGTTCTGTAAACTGTTGCATGTGTTGATAAGTAGCTATATGAGTAACTATATGGGTTATTGATTGGTTGCCCAAGTATTTGTATGGGAGACTGAGTGTGTGTGTGGGTGGCTGGGAGGTGTATGACTCTGTGCATAGATGTGTGAGCAGTTGATTCACTAGATGTATGGTTTCAAAAGTGCATGTGGAAATAGCTGTATGGGCGGTTCACTGTGTGCATGAGTGTATTTGTGAGTGAATGGATATCTCAGTGCTACATGTCAAAGTAAGTACATATGTAAAACACAGTACATGTGAGAGTTGACATATATAAATAACTGTGCATAAGAGCCAGTGAATGTGTGAGTGGCTGTATGGATCATTGTGAACTTGTATCAGGGATTGTATAAGAGAGTAAATATGTGTTAGTATATGTTTGAATAAGTAAAGTTTGTATAACTGTATAGTTGAGGAAATGGAGGTGTGATTGATTCTTTGCATGACTGACTAGGTGTGTGAGTAACTCCATGGATGAGTGACAGTCTGTGAGTGTCTGTTTACACTGATTGTATCTAAGGTTATATTAGAGTCTGAAGAGGTTCATCGTATTATCACATGAATGATATCATCAGTGATGTGATCAGTAATGTCAAATGAGATGTCATCAGTGATGTCATCAGTGATGTCATTTGAGATGTCATCAGTGATGTCATTTGAGATGTCATCAGTGATGTCATCAGTGATGTCACTGACCATGTCATGAATGATGTAATATGTGAGATCATCAGCAGTGGATTGCGGGTGCGCGATATATAGTTAGTGCAACTAACTATATATGGAATTTCAATGGTTTTGTGTGAGTAAAATAAGGTTTTGTAAATGCGAATTCCTAACTATATATGGTCTATAACCTATGGTTTTTTCAGTGAATATATATATATATATATATATATATATATATATATCAATTCAAAAGAAGTTCGTCCCCTTGAACAGAGCCACACTACAGGTAGGTATGGTTTCAGCACTTTATTGGGAAAAGCTGCAGCATTCATGTGGTTTACGGTCCTTGCTAGCATCAACCGATGTCGGCATTCAAGAGCAGGAAGGTGCACGAGGAGAAGTCGGATGGTGCAGCCTCCATGATGTGAGTTCTCATCGCCCCACTTGGGATTTACATTGACAATTAGCGACAGCATGCAAGCGAATTCACTGGAATAATACATCCAGGCACTACAAAGACCAGGAAGCAGTGTGACTGTTCCCGCCCACTGGGGCGTTCGTCATGAATATTGCAGGTGCTTCGGATCGCTTGATGCTTTCACCTTAGTCAGCCCATGAAGAAGTGCGCACAACGCACGAAACGCGTCGGGCACAGTGACTTTTAATTTTGATGGATTCCCCCACATGAATGCTGCAGCTTTTCCCAATAAAGCGCTGAAACCATACCTACCTGTAGTGTGGCTCTGTTCAAGGGGACAAACTTCTTTTGAATTGATATGTGCGGCCAGTCCTGCGGCGAGGAGAGCCCCGCCGTGGTTTACGGTCCTTGCTGGCATCAACCGATGTCGGCATTCAAGAGCAGGAAGGTGCGCGAGGAGAAGTCGGATGGTGCAGCCTCCATGATGTGAGTTCTCATCGCCCCACTTGGGATTTACATTGACAATTAGCGACAGCATGCAAGCGAATTCACTGGAATAATACATCCAGGCACTACAAAGACCAGGAAGCAGTGTGACTGTTCCTGCCCACTGGGGCGTTCGTCATGAATATTGCAGGTGCTTTGGATCGCTTGATGCTTTCACCTTAGTCAGCCCATGAAGAAGTGCGCACAACGCACAAAACGCGTCGGGCACAGTGACTTTTAATTTTGATGGATTCCCCCACATGAATGCTGCAGCTTTTCCCAATAAAGCGCTGAAACCATACCTACTTGTAGTGTGGCTCTGTTCAAGGGGACAAACTTCTTTTGAATTGAGATATATATATATATATATATATATATATATATATATATATATATATATATATTAACAACTCGTGGTGTCCCAACGTGAGCTGCACACGAACGGCATGTAGGTTACCAGCCTCAATCACAGGTACTGATGGGCACAAGACTGGTGTTGTAAGCAGCTTCTCGTATGCCTGACGCGTTTCTGGGTACTCCCTTCATCAGAGGCAGTTGGAAGAAGATCGCGCTGCTGGTAGGCAACAACTCCTTAATTTGTGTCACGCCCTTAATTCACGTAAATGGAAGTCTGGGAGTTGTAGTGCCTGTAATGCCTTCCTTTAATTCGGCGCATTTATTTTCTGTCGTAGATAAGGCCCGACTTGGGCCCCAGTCATCGTGTCCATCATCAATCCTGACATGGCGTTCCGCTTTTGGAAACGGTGAATCCATTGCCGTGGCCCCCTGGGTGCAGACTCTGCGGCTGGGTTGCCGCATTTAGATTAACAACTCGTGGTGTCCCAACGTGAGCTGCACACGAACGGCATGTAGGTTACCAGCCTCAATCACAGGTACTGATGGGCACAAGACTGGTGTTGTAAGCATTGGGGACTACCAGCGTTTTTGAATTTAGAGGGCGGACGCCCATCCGCCGAGTACCGCACCAACCTGCAATTCTGAAGGGGCCACGAGGATGGATTCACCTCCTATGTGGAGCAACAGGGCAGGATTGAGGAAGCACACTGTGGCGGTAAGCATGAGCGAATTTTGCGGATCTCGCGTTCGCGAATTTTGCGGATTTGCGGATTCGCAATCCGCAAAATCCGCGAATTCCCGCGAATTTGCGGATTTTTTTTTTTTTTGTGTTTGCGCGGGTTTCTGCGAGTTCGCGAGGGTTTTGTACAATGTCGCAAATTGCGAACTTACCTGTCGGGTCGCAAGTTTCGCGAACTTGTTGTTTCTACTTGTCCAGCCTGTTTGGGACACTCTTCTTTCATCACTGCCACTCTCTGACTACTCATGCCACCCTCTGGCCCACCCATGCCACCCTCTGTTAAATCAATGCCACCCTCTGGTTCATCATCACTGTAGAAGATGGGGGGGAAAAGCAAGCCCACCTGCCCTGCTTGAACTGACATGAATTAATTTGGGGTTAGTTTATTAACAACACCTGCCTTGCCCCAAATGACAATAATGAATTAGGGGCTAATTAATGTGTCACTGAAAGAATTTAAAGTTCCAGCCTGGCACCTGCTTGTCTGCTCCTTTAGCTGTAAATCAGGACCTTTGTGGCATACAGTTAAGGTCAGAGCAGGGTCACACAATAGTTGCAAGCAGGCAACCGAATTCTGGAGGGCCCCCTCAGGAAGCAGTACAAAGAATCGTTACAAATCATGAGGTTGACCTTTTGCACCTGCTCATTGCTTTTGCTTTTGCTGAAATCGTTTTGCGGTTTTTTTCGCGCTATTCGCGGGGCGCGGCGTCGTGCGAAACCGACCGCGGAAGCCGC
Source organism: Lissotriton vulgaris (assembly GCF_964263255.1). NCBI lineage: Eukaryota > Metazoa > Chordata > Amphibia > Caudata > Salamandridae > Lissotriton > Lissotriton vulgaris. Next base: position 21,980 of record NW_028254515.1, read on the forward strand.
CAATTCGTGCGAATGAGCATTTTATTTTTTTGCGGCTTGTTGTTTCGCGAGTTTTTTTGCAGTATTCGCGAGCCGCTTGCAGCGCAACACGCGAATTTACCCCAAGGTCGAGTACGGGCGCGGCCATTTTGTTTGCGTGACGTATTTCCGTTTCCGCCCGCTATGTATAATCTCGCGCAGTAAGCGCATTGCGAGTAGAGGTTCGCACGAGATCGCGCGGGAAATCTAGAGGTTCGCACGAGATCGCGAGGAAAATCTCGCGCGAACTGACTTTCGCGCTCGGAAACGGGCGCCGGCCATCTTGTTTTTCATTCATTTCCTGTGTCTGGGCATGGTGTTTAATCCTCTTGATATCTTTCCCATCCTTTGCTTGTTTTCAGTTTTTTTTTTACGATTTTGCTTCTTATCTATCCCTCTCTTTTCCTAGCTGTATATTTTTGTCTTTTCTGCTATTTTTCTTTACTTTTAAACTACTTTTGTAAACTCTTTTCTTTTCTTCTTCCCTATCCTATTCCTTCTTAATTTTCTACTTCTTCCTACCTTACCTGCCCAGACCATGGTCAAGCCAGGCGCCGTGAAGCTGCCCAGGCACTTGAGGGCCGCAGCGGCGGCGGGGAGTAGTGCTGGACCCAGTGGCAGGACAGCAGGCGTGAGATCGAGGGGGGAGCAGGTGACGCGCCGGGAGATATTCAGCCCGGAGGAAGTGGGCGCGCTGGTCTACTTCGTCCAGCGCCGCCTGCCCAGGACCATCGCGGGAGGCGGCAGGATCGCGGCCGGCGGGTACAACATGCGGGAGCGCCGGAAGCGGTGGGAGAAGGTGTGCTGGGCCATATCCCACCTCTACGGGGTCCAGCGCACCTACAGCCAGGTCACCCATCGCTGGACGGACCTCCTGGACCGCGAGCGCGACCTGCTGGACCAGCTCGGCTTGGAGATCCCCGGGCTTGGTGAGTAGTAGTAGCCATTGGCATTTAATCACTCACTACTATGATGTTTTCTCCTGCTCTGTGTTGTTGTATTGCAAATATTTGTTTTTTACATGGAGCAAGCCAATAATGCCGCTGATGACGATTACATTGTAGTTAAATTATATTTCAAAATCTTCTGTGCATTTCAGGTGCACTGCTCTCCTTCTCAGTGGGGTTGCTACTATGCTTATTTGTTTTCTATTTCGTGGTCTCATTGGCCTGAGTAACTATTATGTATGAGTGTACTTAACAGAACTGCGTAATGCTAGACACTAGGGGGCAGATTACATTTACAAGCCCCTTGCGCCACGTTTACGCTGCCTTGCGTGACGCAACAGCGGCGTAAACGTGCCGCATCCCTGCAAGTCATTTACAGCATGACGCATCTAGGGAGATGCGTCACGTTATAAAGCCATGGGCCTGCACCACAATGGGTGCGTTCCTAGTACGCAGGGTGGGCGGTCCAGCGGCTGTGCGCCTCGCAAAATTGCCTGCGTGAAATCTACAAGATTTAACGCAGGCACTTCTGCGACGCTGCTACGTCAATTCAATTCCTTATGTCTGCTCGAAGCAGGCGAAAGGACTGACACAGCATGTAAAGTATTGGGTGGCCCTGAGCATTACTGGAGTTGCATTGCGTTGGCGACGTGACTCCAGCGATGCGCCGCTCTTACGTGACGAGATGCGTCACGCAAGTGCCTACCCTTGCGCCAGGGCGCGCCGCATTGTAAATGAGGCACATCTGCCGTGTCGCAAGGGTAGTTTTGCGTGACGCATTTGATCTGGCGCATCTCTGGAGATGCGCCAGAACGCGTAAGTAAGTATGCCCCTAAGGGGCAGAATTGCAATTACCGTCGCATCCCTGCAAAGTAGCAGGGATGCGCCATTAATTGTGCGGCCCGCTACCACCACCAAACATGGTGCGCCGTATTTGCAATGCGGCGCCCCATGGGCCCAAAACGTCACCGAAGCTTTACTGCTGGAGTTGCGTCGCAACGATGGCGCAGCTCCATCAATGCTCTGGGGTACCCTATCTCCCCAATGCTGGGTCAAGCCGTACGTCTGCTTCAAGCAGGTGCAGGGTTTGTGTGACGCATCATTGTCCTAAAGGTGACTGATTGATATTTTGTAGATTTCCCTCAGCCACTATTAGGATGTGTTCCAGCGCAGGAATGCCCTCCCTTGCGCCGGAACGCCCCCTGATGGCGCAGGGCTTTATAACGGGATGCATCTCCCAAATGCGTCACGTTGTTATAATATTATACGCCGCACCATGGCGCCCTTTTTTGTTTAGCTGCTGCGTCACAAAAGTCACGCAAGAACGGCGCAAAAGAGCCGCAAGGGCTTAAATCTGCCCCTTCCTTTGTAACCCTGACAATAAGAAAAATAGTGGCGGTGGATTGATAGTTTGACTATTTAAATGACTGGTAATGTAGCAGGCAACTGTTAGTGTTGTCACTGATCTGACTGAAAATCACAATGGAGTTTGTCTGTCACTTTGCGTCTTGCCTGCGGACTGCTGCCTGCCAGTCCTAGGTGAACGTTTCAGTACTTTGTTTAGTGAGTTACGTGACTTTCGAAGTCACAGGTCCGCAAATAAATAAAAAGTAACCATAATCAATATAATTTCGCGGAAATATTTTGTTATTGTTCTTTTGAAATGTTTGATTTGGTTGACATTGACAAGCAACAATCATCCATGTTTTCTGTTCTTTCTTTCATGTTGTACGTCAGCTCCCCCCAGGGGCGAGAGGAGGACACAGGAGCAGCAGGCGGTGGATGCTGTTCAACAGGGCCAGGATCGGGCAGGCGAGGGCTCCTCTGCTGGCCCCAGTAAGTTTTCATTTTAGACTAGTACCTATTTTTCCTAGCGTTCCTCATTTGAATTTTTTCAAAATTGTCGTTGCTCTTCTTGTAGACTGTATCTAAATTCTTATCCTGCCTCTACTATGACTCCCTGTGGTATTACTAGATTATTCTTATTAGTCTGTCTGTGTAGCTAACTAAGATTGCACGGTTGGCGAAACTCCCATGATTCTAGTCAGCAATAGCTCTATCAACTTAGTGCAGTTCTCTGGGATTGTCCATAATGTCTTTTGAAGTGTTCTATCTGGACTCATGCTTGCAAAAATTGCAAAACCTTTCGCTCAGTCACTCTAGTCTGGAGGACCCAAAAACACAGATTGTATTTAAGTTTAAAAGCTTTATTAAAAGTAAACACATTTATTAAAATGAAGTCATAATAAAACTAAACGTTTAACTGATAATGGAAAAGTGGTTAGTGCTGACGATTAATTGAAGACATTTCTTGTGGTCGAGCCGAGCTCTCACCTGGTTTCAACTTGATCTTGTTGTTAGAAGTCCATCTTCTGTCTGTGTGGAGAAAAATGGTGCGTGTTAAAAAATCAGCCTTCATCAGTTGTGCCAAAAAGTGCAGCAAGACAACCTTCCCTGGAAAAAGGGACATTTTTTTTAACTTTAACGTAGACAGTCACAAATTACATTGTTTTCACATGTCTTCATTCCTAGACCAAATACTAGTGACTAGTGAGTGCTTTATTCTAAGATTCTTAAATGTACTTTGTAGGTGGAACATCTGGTGGCGGGGCCAGTGTGGTGGTGGTGCTCGACACGGAGGCGGAGGGCAGTTTATCAGGGGAGGAGGCGGCGGCGGCGGCTGTGAGAGTTGAGACGGTGGTGGCGGCCAGAGGTAAGCTCTTATATATTCCTTACTTATTGAGATTGAAGACTAGCTGGGAAGGCAAGAATATGAGATGCATGGCTGGGTGAATGATGAAGCAATGATGGGTGGAAGGACAACAGCCTGGGTGGGTGACACAGAAACTGTATGTGTCCATATACCTGGATCATGCTACTATCTGACTCTTAGATAGCATATGTGTATCTAGAGCAGGGGTACTCATAGTACGGCCCGCGGGCCGGTGGTGGCCCGGCAAGCCTTCCTTGGCGGTGCGCAGACCTTGCAGACAATCACTGCTCCCCCGGCCCCCACAGAGCAGAGGCTTTTTTGTATTTCACCTGTTAGCGACCCTGCATCTCCACTCTGACAATCACTGCTCCCCCGGCCCCCACAGAGCAGAGTGGAGATGCAAGGCCACAAAGAGGTGAAATAGAACAAAGCCTCTGCTCTGTGGGGCCGGGCAAGCAGTGATTGTCAGGGTGGAGAAGCAGGGGCGCTAAAACAAACAAAGCCTCAATAATATGTTAATGGTCTTTTAAAGACCTGTTAAGTACTTTGGTGTTGTTGTCTGTGTGTGCGCGTTGAGGAAGCGGTCTCAACCCGGGCTGAAGGCTGACACAGATAGACACACACACAGTGAGATGACAGAGGGGGAGGGAGAGGGAGGGCAGGAGGGAGAGAGAGATGGAGGGAGGGCAGGAGGGACAGCAGGAGGGAGAGAGATGTATGTAAATGCTGGGTCTGGTGGCTCAGTGGATGAGGGCATCTGCTGCAGGGACCTGTGTGCAACCTCATGGTCACAAGTTATCGTTTTGCTTTAGCCCCGCCCCCTCTGACTCCGCCCCCACCAGTGCGGCCCTCGGCCCCAAACTACACTGTAAATGTAGCCCCTGAGAGAAAGTTTGTGAGTACCCATGATCTAGAGAGAGTAGATGGTCAGTGGATGAACTAAGTGTAACTTTGAAGAGCATGTAACACTGCACCCGCACGTCCGTTCCAGTGTAGGAAAGGCAAGGAAAAGAACTTTTAATTTTGTCCAAATACTACCATAAATAGTAGCAGTAGTTTGTATTGCAAGCACTGCATAGATCCGGTTATTATGGTGGCCACTCCCTACCTCTCTTAATAAGTTTAGTAGTACTCAGTCATTCATGTGTGGATGTATCACTGCCTGTCACTCAATAAAAACCAAAGCACCTAAAGTCATCCCATATATAAGCAAAAACATCCCATGTGAAGTGATAGATAATCAGATTATTTATCTTCTTCAATTTTCCATTTCTAGTACTCATTTCCACTGTAGGGTGAAAGTTAAATTAATTAAGCAGTAGCCCTTGAGTTGTAACAGAGTATTCTCAGTGCCACCCGTAATAGAAAAGTAAGAGATTCACCACCTGCATGTACTGGACGGGTACAGTAACGCAACGGCAACGCAAGTCTAGGTCACTCCTCATGGCGTGCGTCTCTTTTTCTCGGGTGCAAGTTTACCGCGCTGGCATTATGCCGGCTTGCAGAAAATAACGTACCAATTTTCCAAAACAAGAGATAAGAAGAAGAATAAGACTGGTGTACTTTCATAGTCGACTCCAATGGAAGTCCACAGTGCTCATAGAATTTGTTCCTTAAACTCCCACTAATGTTAGAGCAAGGATGAAGAAGTGTGAGGTTAGATAGATACTGGCCTCAATAGTTATGTAATGCGCTTGCAAGTTGCTAGTTGTACTGCAGCACACATTTCTGCTGAATGATTGAGTTAATCTTAAAGAGCATTGGTTACAGACTATGTCTTTCTTTCTTCATATAGGTTCTCCTTCCAAACGAACAAGGAGGAAGGAGCTGGCTAGAGCGGCCCGGCAACGGAGAATCGAGGCCACTGTTGCGGAATATCGGCGGCTGGTGGCCCTGGAGGACGAGGAAAGTGTGCGGTCGACAACAACGACAACGTCGTCCGCATCGGCCTCCGTGGCCCCACCGGCTGCCACCCAGCACAGTGGTCCACCGAGACTGAGCCGGGCTGCCAAAGGCAAACGTCACCGCCGAGCAGCAAGGCCAACAGCTGCTTCTCACAGGCCTTGCACCTGCAAGGCAGTGAAGGCACGCCTGCGCCGCACTACCCTGATGGTGTCCCGCCTTCAGCAGGAGCTCGCCTTGCTCCGCGAGGAGCATGATGCCCTGGCCCAAAAAGTTAACAGCATCCACCCATAGTGTCCCTTGCCCCTTTTTTAGAGACTTTTGGGGGGTGGGAATTGGGAGTTGGGTTTTTGGGGACTTTTGAAGGACAATCGTTGGGGTTAGGGAGGGTCTTGCGGGAGATTATTTTGTTAGGGATATAAATATACTTTTTCAAACTTTATCTGAGCATACCTGTTTTTTACTGCTTGCCTGGTGGGTGGGGGTTTAACGTTGACTGTTTTCCTGAAAGTTTAGTTCCATTTTCTTCCTTTAAGTGTAAATGCCCAAATGTTTTCAACACTAAGTGCCTCTCACAGACTAAGTGAAGTGAATCCAAGAGTCCTAGGACTTTAGTAGTACTACCTTCAGTCTCTCGTCTCTCGTACTAATACTCCATTATACCCCCAAACGCTTATCTTACCTGTAATTTGTGTTTGAAAGTAGGGCTAGGCCCAGGGCTGGCTCCACGGGAAACACCGAATAACGTTGGCAATCTTGGTCGGATAAAATTTCCTCATAGCGGTGGTACTAGTGGTGTGACACAGTGGCAGTTGCATGCCTATGAAAAAAAAGAAAATGAAATCTGGTTTGTCCTCCTGAGCAATTCAACGGTACAACTGAGAATATAGCAGGTGACAGAAGTACAGTAGAGCAGTGCCACATTGTAGCCTAACAAATGGTAAAGTATAACTACTAATTCGGTTGAAGTTCTTTCACATTAGCAATGGTTCTTTGTCAAGCAGAGTAAGAATATATCATCGACAACTGTGGAAAGAAAGAATGCGACAGTACAGGGCCTGTGTGGAATTATTGATAACTATATTCAACATAAGGTCTCTGTAGCCAGATACCCGAGAGCCTTGCTGGTCACTATAAATCCATTCACAACAACACTCAATGGGGTTGGTCTGGAAGGTGTCACGTTTACTCCCCGTGATCCAGTCGATGCAAATATGGTTCCACCTCCAAATGTCACCAACACCCAGAAGTGTAAACACAGGGTGTTCGAGGCATTAGGCGAGGGAGAAAAATAACAAACTAAAATAAAAAATGTGGGATGGGTAAAGGTAGGGTCAGCAGGGAAAGGATACCTGTAAGAGAAGACAAGACAGGCATCAGTGAAGTGATGTCCTAACATACAAGGGTACTCTCATATAGTCTCACTAAATAGTCTGCAAGTCTCCCGCCTACTCATGGGAAATGTAGTTTCATAGTACGGTAGGCGCTTAGGGGCTGCGTAACCTGACAGAAGGTATAGTAGATAGAAAAGGAGAAATTGCTTTTTTTCTAGGTGTCCCCTCACTCACCAGGGTTGCCCCTTGGTGACATGCTTCATCATTGGGGCCATCCCAGTCCTCTACGGCCTGGGGCGTGCTGCGACTTGCGAATTACGTAGGAGCACTTACAAATGACTATGTGTGGTGCAGATAGTGGAGTGGACTAAGTGATGTGTTAAGGGATCAATGTAGAAGCCGAGAGAGAGCAAAGAAATGCAGTCACAGTCAGAGAAAAAGGCAAGGGATACTGTATCTATGTGGTTGTAGTGGTCCTGTTGGAAGTGGTAAGTAAGTTGCCCGCAGAAAAAAAATCCTCCTATTAGCGGCACTCCTCCATTGCAGCCGACGCTTCGTCCACCGATGTTGGTCACCAGAAGACACCCTGTCCACTGCCTGCCTGATGCTGAATTGTGGCTCGCTACTGTGAAGCCTGACTCCATCCTTTTTTCCCCATTGCAGAGACTGAAACCCGGCCTGTAATTCTGCAACGAAAAACAGGAAGTGATATAATATTACAACACCACTGATAAATAAATATAAGGTATGTAGGCTGTGGAGTGCAAAAAGTCACAATTTGTTTTTCCTAGTAGACAGACAGTACAATGTTTTTGAAAGTGCGTACTCTGAGTCACCTTTTGAAGGATAAATAAGTATGGGCAAATTAATGTAGCGGATCTTGCCCCTCAAGCTAGGTGTACTGTAAACTGTGTTTTAGAACAAAAATAGATCTTCCTAGCAGTGCTCCCACCCAAAAAACGAGGCCTAGCAGAAAACTGGAGACAAAACTTACTTTGAAAGTAAAAGTAGGCCGAAGTACCCTAATTACCCATTACCCCCCGTGGATTGCATTCAAACCACTTGCAAGCAACCAAGCAAAAGTAGCCATAGCCAGCATCGCTCCAAGACTCGAAATCCCCCCCACTCAAACACATGCAATAGAAATACTGCTAACCCTAACGAACCCTAAGTTAAGAATAGTGGCAAAGGCTTTCTTTAACTATGCCAAATCCCCCCTTTCCCACCATGGATTTTCTTCAAATGACTTGCAACCAAAATTACACATTCTCACGAGTGCTCTAAGACCCCAGAACTCAGTTTGAAAAATCTAGAACACCCCGATACACATGCAATCCTGCTGCTAGGGCTAACCCTAACGAACCCTAAGTTACAAAAAGTGCCAAAACTAAAGGCTTTTCCGCGCGGATTTTGTCCCAACCACTTCTACCCGGTATTAGACCTTCCCAGGAATGCCCCAAGACCCGGCAACCCACCCGCCAAGAAGCGTAACACCCCCAAACAGGCCAAAAGCAAAATCTCATACTTGCAATATTTCTGGGCCTTCGGTCCAAACGCGCTGCGTAGCTAGGCCATAAGTCGGGGTTGGCACGACGGATTTCCTGAAAAGCAAATGCAATCAAGATTAGAGTGTCCCAGCAGTGCTCCCAGACCACGAAACTCACCCGCAAACAGACGGAACCCCCCCTAAGAGCACCTCAAAGGCAAGCAAGTCATCAAAAACACAAAAAAAATTCCGCCTGGGATTTGGTCCAAAACACTTTTATCCGGTATTAGAGCTTCCCAGCAATGGCCCCAGAGCCGTCAACCCAGGAGAAAACGAGTAGAAGACCCCCAAACAGCCAAAGAGCAAAAGTACAAAAATGGGGACTTAGTCACTTTTTCACAAATTTCCCAAATCACTCCGCGCGCGCTCTGCAGCTAGGCCCTAAGTCCCCTCAGCCACCATGGATTTGCTTCAAACCTCTTGCAAAGTAAAGTATATATAGCCAGCAGTGCTCCCACACCACGAAACTCACCCGCAAACACCAGGAAGCCCCCCAAACAGGCCCCCGAAAACGCTACATAGAGCAAAATGTCAGAAATAGCCCAAAAAAAAATCGGCCTGGATTTTGTCCCAACCACTTCTACCCGGTATTAGACCTTCCCAGGAATGCCCCAAGACCCGGCAACCCACCCGCCAAGAAGCATAACACCCCCAAACAGGCCAAAAGCAAAATCTCATACTTGCAATATTTCTGGGCCTTCGGTCCAAACGCGCTGCGTAGCTAGGCCATAAGTCGGGGTTGGCACAACGGATTTCCTGAAAAGCAAATGCAATCAAGATTAGAGTGTCCCAGCAGTGCTCCCAGACCACGAAACTCACCCGCAAACACCAGGAAGCCCCCCAAACAGGCCCCCGAAAACGCTACATAGAGCAAAATGTCTGAAATAGCCCAAAAAAAATCGGCCTGGATTTTGTCCCAACCACTTCTACCCGGTATTAGACCTTCCCAGGAATGCCCCAAGACCCGGCAACCCACCCGCCAAGAAGCATAACACCCCCAAACAGGCCAAAAGCAAAATCTCATACTTGCAATATTTCTGGGCCTTCGGTCCAAACGCGCTGCGTAGCTAGGCCATAAGTCGGGGTTGGCACGACGGATTTCCTGAAAAGCAAATGCAATCAAGATTAGAGTGTCCCAGCAGTGCTCCCAGACCACGAAACTCACCCGCAAACACCAGGAAGCCCCCCAAACAGGCCCCCGAAAACGCTACATAGAGCAAAATGTCTGAAATAGCCCAAAAAAAATCGGCCTGGATTTTGTCCCAACCACTTCTACCCGGTATTAGACCTTCCCAGGAATGCCCCAAGACCCGGCAACCCACCCGCCAAGAAGCATAACACCCCCAAACAGGCCAAAAGCAAAATCTCATACTTGCAATATTTCTGGGCCTTCGGTCCAAACGCGCTGCGTAGCTGGGCCATAAGTCGGGGTTGGCACGACGGATTTCCTGAAAAGCAAATGCAATCAAGATTAGAGTGTCCCAGCAGTGCTCCCAGACCACGAAACTCACCCAGAAACACCAGGAAGCCCCCCAAACAGGCCCCCGAAAACGCTACATAGAGCAAAATGTCAGAAATAGCCCAAAAAAAAATCGGCCTGGATTTAGTCCCAACCACTTCTACCCGGTATTAGACCTTCCCAGGAATGCCCCAAGACCCGGCAACCCACCCGCCAAGAAGTATAACACCCCCAAACAGGCCAAAAGCAAACTCTCATACTTGCAATATTTCTGGGCCTTCGGTCCAAACGCGCTGCGTAGCTGGGCCATAAGTCGGGGTTGGCACGACGGATTTCCTGAAAAGCAAATGCAATCAAGATTAGAGTGTCCCAGCAGTGCTCCCAGACCACGAAACTCACCCGCAAACACCAGGAAGCCCCCCAAACAGGCCCCCGAAAACGCTACATAGAGCAAAATGTCAGAAATAGCCCAAAAAAAAAATCGGCCTGGATTTAGTCCCAACCACTTCTACCCGGTATTAGACCTTCCCAGGAATGCCCCAAGACCCGGCAACCCACCCGCCAAGAAGTATAACACCCCCAAACAGGCCAAAAGCAAACTCTCATACTTGCAATATTTCTGGGCCTTCGGTCCAAACGCGCTGCGTAGCTGGGCCATAAGTCGGGGTTGGCACGACGGATTTCCTGAAAAGCAAATGCAATCAAGATTAGAGTGTCCCAGCAATGCTCTCAGACCATGAAACTCACCCACAAACAGACGGAACCCCCCCTAAGAGCACCTCAAAGGCAAGCAAGTCATCAAAAACACAAAAAAATTTCCGCCTCGGATTTGGCACAAACCACTTTTAGTGCTTCCCAGCAATGGCCCCAGACCCGTCAACTCACCTGCAAAGAGGTAGAACAACACCCCCACAAGTGCTGAGTCTTTCTTCATTGGGCGTAAACCAGCCCTCTGCTTTGATGGAAATAGGAGTCTGGAGGAGGAGGATAGAGGAGCATGTTCTTCTGAACTTGTGAACCTGAGGAATGCAGACTGCGGCACCTTCAAATAAATTAGCAAACAAGTGAAGACAGTTCTGCTGATGGGCTTGTCTTTGTGATTATCTGATTAAAGTTTGAATTATATTAACTGTGCACAACAAAGAAAGACAGACACACAGGAATAAAAGTGAATAAGGATGAAAAAGAAAGTTATTGATTCGTTGTCTCATTTTCAGGGCTCGAAGTCGGAATCACGGTCCAGGAATAAGAATAAGGCTTCGTCATCATACTCTGCGAATTCAGCCCGGGTGAGGTCAGTGCCACCTGACAGAGTAGAAATTCCCTCATCTATGGTGCTGGCCACCTCCTCTTCATCCGACACGCTCTCTCGTACTCTTATATCTGGTGGTATGAGGTGCTGATTCATCTTGATCATTGTTAACCTCTCCACATTTTTGGGCGAGAGGCGGCTCCGTTTGGGAGTTACAATCCCACCAGCCGCACTGAAAACCCGTTCAGAAGACACACTTGCGAGTGGGCAAGACAAGTAGTTTAAAGCCAGGTTGGTGAGCTGTGGCCACAATTCTTTTTTCCCATGCCAATACGCCAATGGGTCAGAATTAACATAGACCTCTGTGGAGTCATTCAGATAGTCCTTCACCATCGACTCAAGGTCCTCCTCCAAGGTTCCTCCACTTTGCGTAGCTCTTGCTGTGCCTCTGGCCTTTTGAGAACCAAACCCACGCAGAGCTAGCCAATCCTCTTCAGCCTCCAATGTTTCTGCTGCCTTTCGTGCAGATGATGCGGTTGCCGGTGTCTTTAACGGCTGAGAGGTCACTTGTGCCACAGCCACAGGTGCAGAAGTGGATTGTTTTGACTGGGGATGGCCTGCTGATGTACTGCCATTTCCTTCAATTTCCAGCCGTTCTGTTTCAAACTTCTTGGCTGACAAGGCTAGCCAACGTTTGTACTTTGTAACATCTTCATCAGCAAAAGGAAAGAATGCTCTGCCTGCCAGCGCCTTTTTGTAGCGTGGATCCAGAATAGTAGCACAAATGTAATGCTGTTCTGAGTGGATCTTTTGAAGACGTTCATCACCTTGTAGGAGCTCTAATAATGTCTCAGCCAGAAGCAAAGAGTCTTTCTTTTTGTCATCTTTTCGAAACACAGAACACACCTCCTTCAGTTGGTCCTCCAGCATGTACAACAATGGGATAGCTTTTCCCAAATTAGAGTCCTCCTTGCTGACTGCACGTGTGAAGACCTCAAAAGGACGAAGCATGCGTGTTAGGCTTTCAACTATGTTCCATTGCGGCCCACCCATCCTCAGCTCCTCTATACCCTCTTTCAAGAAAAATTGATCGAGTTGCGTATACTGCTCATACAGACGCTCAAGCATGTAGAAGGTTGAGTTCCAACGTGTTACCACCTCCTGGATGAGTGCTTTCACTGGCATTTGACTTTGATATAGCATGCTCCTCAGCTGCTTGCGGGCCTTAAAAGAATGCCTGAAATGCTTGCAAATTTTTCGGCAGTTGTCCAATACACTGTACGCTGCACTGCGTTTATTACCCAAGAATTTTTGGACAACCAGGTTTATACAGTGCGCCAAACACGGCACTCTGAAATAGTAACCGTCCCTCATGGCCTTAACTATATTGGAGCCATTGTCTGTGGAAACATAACCAACCTTGCGTTTTAGTGGGGACAGACAGTTAAGGACCTTTGTGTTAAAGACATCCAAAATGTTTTCTGCTGTGTGACGTTTCTCCAAACCAAACATGGCTAGTGTTGCATGTTTCCGAGCACCTTTAAAAACAATGTTAGTGTCAACACCTGAGTTTAGCTTTGCTTTAGCCCCTGAAAAAGAGACCCAGTGTGCAGTGATGCACATGTAATCAGCGCCTGCGCCACTGGTCCACATGTCTGTTGTCAGATGTATAGTGTGAACAGCACTCTTCTCCAAAGCTGCCCCAATCAACTTCAGAACATCTTCATGTAGTGCTGGAACCGCAACTCGGGCAAAATAGAACCGGCTAGGAACCTTCCATTTAGGGCAGAGCACTGTCACTAATTCTAGAAAACCAACCCCTTCTACAAAAGAAAAAGGGAGAAGGTCCAGAGCTAGCATTTTAGCCAGCTTAGTGTTATACAGACGGGTCATTGGGTGGTTGCGTTCATATTGCGCTTCTGTAAACAACATCTTTTTAATGTTGCCCTGGACCAATGATTTACGGGATGATGATGATCTCTTCGACCCAGTTACGCTCGCTGATGAACTTTTCCGCATTGATGTCTCACTCTCTCCCACACTCTTAGTGTGGCTCCCATGGGGTGTGCTGCTGACATGGGAACTGGGTGTAAGTGAAGTGTTTGAATCGTCTTCTTCTACCTCCTCGTCATCAGCAGATGACAAATCAACGTTTTCATTACGTGCAATTCCGGCTTTCTTGACCGCCTCTAGGTGCGGAAACCATTCGACAGGGTGCCTTCTCTCAAGATGACCTCTCTGGCCTCCGGTACCATAGTTAGAACCAAGCTTACCACGACTATATCGAAGCTTACAAAGGCTACAAATGGCTACGTTTTCCTTTTTTGGGCAAACACTAAAGAAGTCCCAAACTGGAGACTTGAAATGTCTTCGGGGGCCGGAGGAGGCGGCGATACTGGTGGTGGTGGTCCTGCTGCTAATGACAGATGAAGTGGAGGATGTGGATTGCCGAACTTCAGTACGTTTTGCACTTTCACCACCACGAATTGAGGTCGAGGACGAGGTGGGTACCTTCTTGCGAGGAAGAAATATGGAAGCGGTAGGTTTTGGTGTACTACTTAACTCCAAATCTAATGATTCCATTTCCATTGCCTCCTCGCCGACATCATCATCACGCTCAGCAGCTTCTCGGGATAGGGTCAAAATGTCTCTTTGCTGCATGCCCGGTGGGGCTGCAGTGACCTTTGTGATGACTGCCTCGTCGTCATCGTGAGAGGCTTCATCACCAGCAGTATCTGTCACTTCTTGTTGAGCCTCATCACACTCCATAGGTTTGAGTTTTTGGACGACCTTCCTTTTACGCTTAGGTACCGGTGGCAGATCATGGTGTGCCTCTGCCTCACTGTCAGACCGCAGTTGTCGTGGTTCCCAAGACAGATCACTTGCACCAGAACGAGGTGGGCTTGAAGAAGATGTAGACACCCCCCTTGATCTTTTCCTTGCTAGGGATGTGGAAGACAATGAATGATCATCAGGAGGAGTGGCTTCCAATGATACCTCAGCTTCATTGTCGATTTCCAAATGTGCCCCTACTTCGGGAGGAACAACTATTGTGGGCACTTGTGAACGTCCATGCACCTTTGCTTGCGCATCTCCTTTTGCTGCCTCTCCTTCCACATGTACTTGGGCGTGTACTTGCACATGGTGTTGTTGTTGCGGCTGTGGTTGTTCAACACTTGTCAGATGAGTTACAACAACCTGTGTTGATTCAGGGACATTGCTGCTACTTTCTTGCGATGAGCCAACATCACTGGTCGATGGTGATTGGAGAAGTACACTGACTGCCTCTGAAGCACTCAAGGGCTTTGACTTAAGTTGGCGTGGTGGTGGAGGCACTGAACCCAATGGAGCAGGGGTGCTGCTCTCAGGTTGGTCCCCAGCAGATCCTGCTGCTGCAGGCGTACTTTTTTTTTTGCTCCCAAAAAAAGTGGCGGGTGGCACACCAGCCTCCTTGGTAACTTGCTTCTTCTGCTCCTTACTAGCAACTTTCTTGCTAGAGGAGCTACGGAGAACTTTCTTTGGGGCCATCTTCTTCAGAGCAGGTCAGACAGCAGGCCGCAGTTGCACGAATTGTAGAGTTGTCTGAGGCCAGACGTGACGTCGCGTGACGTTATGCTGCACACACACACCGCTGCAGGACTTCTTCCTGGCACTGGTGGTTCTCTTGAGTCTTGTGCACCTAAAAAAAATGGAAGACAGAGGAACATCAGTTCAGTTATAGAGCACAAAAAAATCGAAAAACACTGCAAAATCAGCACAATCCCAATCCATCCATGCCCTCCATGATGTTTAAATTCAAGACAACCCACAGAAAGACTAGGCCCATGCAAGACTCACTACCCCTGGGCATAAATAAAGGTTGAAAAATAGGCAAAATGGTTGGAGGCCTAACAACAAAGCCTGCATTCAAAATGGCCACTTGCCTGCCAGCACATGGCCAGTGCCTGTAGCTGCACTCAAAATGGCCACCAGCCACATGGCATGTCCCTCCCCATGAACACCCCCAAAAATCGAAAAACACTGCAAAATCAGCACAATCCCATTCCATCCATGATGTTTAAATTCAAGACAGCCCACAGAAAGACTAGGCCCCATGCACCACTCACTACCCCTGGTCAAGGCCCCAACAACAGGTCAAAAATCGAAAAACACAAAATTTTACAAAAAAAAAAAAATTGAAAAACACAGAAAAATCAGCACAATCCCAATTCATCTATGGCCTCCATGATGTTTAAATTCAAGACAACCCACAGAAATACTAGGCCCATGCAAGACTCACTACCCCTGGCATAAATAAAGGTTGAAAAGTAGGGAAAATGGTTGGAGGCCTAACAACAAAGCCTGCATTCAAAATGGCCACTTGCCTGCCAGCACATGGCAAGTGCCTGTAGCTGCACTCAAAATGGCCACCAGCCACATGGCATGTCCCTCCCCATGAACACCCCCAAAAATCGAAAAACACTGCAAAATCAGCACAATCCCATTCCATCCATGATGTTTAAATTCAAGACAGCCCACAGAAAGACTAGGCCCCATGCACCACTCACTACCCCTGGTCAAGGCCCCAACAACAGGTCAAAAATCGAAAAACACAAAATTTTACAAAAAAAAATAATTGAAAAACACAGAAAAATCAGCACAATCCCAATTCATCTATGGCCTCCATGATGTTTAAATTCAAGACAACCCACAGAAATACTAGGCCCATGCAAGACTCACTACCCCTGGCATAAATAAAGGTTGAAAAGTAGGGAAAATGGTTGGAGGCCTAACAACAAAGCCTGCATTCAAAATGGCCACTTGCCTGCCAGCACATGGCAAGTGCCTGTAGCTGCACTCAAAATGGCCACCAGCCACATGGCATGTCCCTCCCCATGAACACCCCCAAAAATCGAAAAACACTGCAAAATCAGCACAATCCCATTCCATCCATGATGTTTAAATTCAAGACAGCCCACAGAAAGACTAGGCCCCATGCACCACTCACTACCCCTGGTCAAGGCCCCAACAACAGGTCAAAAATCGAAAAACACAAAATTTTACAAAAAAAAAAAATTGAAAAACACAGAAAAATCAGCACAATCCCAATTCATCTATGGCCTCCATGATGTTTAAATTCAAGACAACCCACAGAAATACTAGGCCCATGCAAGACTCACTACCCCTGGCATAAATAAAGGTTGAAAAGTAGGGAAAATGGTTGGAGGCCTAACAACAAAGCCTGCATTCAAAATGGCCACTTGCCTGCCAGCACATGGCAAGTGCCTGTAGCTGCACTCAAAATGGCCACCAGCCACATGGCATGTCCCTCCCCATGAACACCCCCAAAAATCGAAAAACACTGCAAAATCAGCACAATCCCATTCCATCCATGATGTTTAAATTCAAGACAGCCCACAGAAAGACTAGGCCCCATGCACCACTCACTACCCCTGGTCAAGGCCCCAACAACAGGTCAAAAATCGAAAAACACAAAATTTTACAAAAAAAAAAAATTGAAAAACACAGAAAAATCAGCACAATCCCAATTCATCTATGGCCTCCATGATGTTTAAATTCAAGACAACCCACAGAAATACTAGGCCCATGCAAGACTCACTACCCCTGGCATAAATAAAGGTTGAAAAGTAGGGAAAATGGTTGGAGGCCTAACAACAAAGCCTGCATTCAAAATGGCCACTTGCCTGCCAGCACATGGCAAGTGCCTGTAGCTGCACTCAAAATGGCCACCAGCCACATGGCATGTCCCTCCCCATGAACACCCCCAAAAATCGAAAAACACTGCAAAATCAGCACAATCCCATTCCATCCATGATGTTTAAATTCAAGACAGCCCACAGAAAGACTAGGCCCCATGCACCACTCACTACCCCTGGTCAAGGCCCCAACAACAGGTCAAAAATCGAAAAACACAAAATTTTACAAAAAAAAAAAATTGAAAAACACAGAAAAATCAGCACAATCCCAATTCATCTATGGCCTCCATGATGTTTAAATTCAAGACAACCCACAGAAATACTAGGCCCATGCAAGACTCACTACCCCTGGCATAAATAAAGGTTGAAAAGTAGGGAAAATGGTTGGAGGCCTAACAACAAAGCCTGCATTCAAAATGGCCACTTGCCTGCCAGCACATGGCAAGTGCCTGTAGCTGCACTCAAAATGGCCACCAGCCACATGGCATGTCCCTCCCCATGAACACCCCCAAAAATCGAAAAACACTGCAAAATCAGCACAATCCCATTCCATCCATGATGTTTAAATTCAAGACAGCCCACAGAAAGACTAGGCCCCATGCACCACTCACTACCCCTGGTCAAGGCCCCAACAACAGGTCAAAAATCGAAAAACACAAAATTTTACAAAAAAAAAAAATCGAAAAACACAGAAAAATCAGCACAATCCCAATTCATCTATGGCCTCCATGATGTTTAAATTCAAGACAACCCACAGAAAGAATCAGTCCACCCACCACTGAGTACCCCTGGGAAAAGGCCCCAAAACAGCCCAAAAATCGAAAATCCCAAAATTTTAGTTGCAGCAACTGTAATGCCCCAAACAAACTTACTTGTAAAATTTCTAATCCAACAGTGATCCAAAGAAAGTCAAAAAGGCCTCAAATCCAAAGATCCAGCAGCATCCACAAAAGGTAATCCTTCCAGGTCCACATCCGAATGAAAAGTGACCAGGAGATGGACAAAGCACTGGGAGGAGCCTGCTGAACAGGAACAGGAAGTTGAAGACTATGGGGCACTTCCTTCCTCCCACCCCCCTGCCCCCCTCCCCAAAATGGACTCCTCGCTAAAAAAGTGCAGGCAAATGTCAAACTAAGGAGTTATTCACATAAAAATCATCATTTCTAGAAGGTTTATGCTGCTTGCTGGTGGATTTCTTGTGCAGAATTGCAAATTTATATTTTCGCGCGCCGCATCTCAAATCTCGCAATTTGCGAAGTACCGCGAGACGTGATCTCGCCGTACTCGCGTTGACAAACTCTCGCTGGCAAGCCGCGATGACGTAATCGCGCTCGCCAATTCCCGCGGGATCACACAGCAAGATCCAAAATGGCGCAGCACTCGCAAACTATCGAAAAAAACAACTCGGCAAACGATGATAAACGCCGCGCGCCGCAAAAATTGTATCACCAACGCCGCGCGCCGCCAAAAAAATCCGCTGCGTGCGAATTTGCGGATTTTGCGGGAAATCCGCAAATCTCGCGGATTGCGGATTTCCCGAAAATCCGCAAAATCCGCGAGCGGAACGGATTTTCCGCCCACGCTTATGTGGCGGGGGCTCACTTGAGGGCTCCATCGACCACAGCTATGAGTGCGCCATAATCATGGGAGAATATTTGGGCACTACATATCCCACAATTCCTGTATATCGCCTGGAGGCGTGACAAAGCATTTAATTGTGGGTTTGCCTGCCCGCCACTGCACGAACTTTCCCGGCAGCCTCTGAAGAAGAGGAAACTTGAAACGCGTCAGGCTCAAAGGGGAAGCTGTACATTGTAGCCTGCCACTGGTGTACTTCCATACCTGAAATTAAAAGGCTGGTAACCTTTCTCTGCTGCCTCGTGTGCGACTCATTGGGGACTACCAGCGTTTTTGAATATATATATATATATATATATATATATATATATATATATATATATATATATATATATATATATATATATATATATATATATATATATATATATCTTATATCTGGGGGCATGTAAAGAAGTCACTAAGAAACTTCAAACAGTGCAAAACGAAGCAGTTAGGTTGATATGCATGCTACCAAAAAAATCCCCAACTTCATCTGGTCTTCGGAGTCTTCATTGGCTCCGTATCGAACAACGAGCAAATTTAAAGCTCTATGTTTTATGCACAGAATCAAGGCTGGCAAGGCCCCTGCCTATCTGAGCACCCTTGTCCATCAATACGTCCCCCCAAGAATCCTACGTTCCTCTAGCCAACACAAGTTCCAGATACCCAGGATCAATCGAGTTAGACAGGGAGGTCGTTCTTTTTCCTACCTGGCCCCCTCTCTATGGAACTCCCTCCCAATTCAGCTTCGCACGAACGATTGTTACCTCCAATTCCGTAAGAACCTAAAAACATGGTTGTTCAACCAATAACTCTGTTTTCAATAGCCCACTGTCCCCTTTTGTATTTTCGCTCATTTTGTCTTTAGCGCCGGGAAACCTTAGGGTAGCTGTGCGCTCTACAAAAATAAATATAATAATAATAATAATAGTCTTTTCTCCATTGTCTTTCTATGGTGACATCTCCCTTCAAGATATATGGACTAGTTGCTATGCTGACAATATCTGTACTATGCATTTTTCTACTTGTTGTGGCACGTATACTGCATGCTAGTGCACATTGGTTAAAATAAATATTTTAAAATGTTTCGTGTCTGTCAGATCTTATTGTGGACACGTACAAGAGAGTGAGCGAAAAGGGTGGGCCTTGCTTCCGCGATTCCTGAGAGATCTGGGAGTGTTGTGTTCTGAAGTGTCTAATCATTTGTTTCTCTGTGAATGAGCTGGAGAGCAAGTGAGACCCTATAGCTTGTCGGTCCTGGATTTGTGGGTACTATGGTTGTAGGAACACCCAGTCCGTATTAAGCATGAGCGAATTTTGCGGATCTCGCGTTCGCGAATTTTGCGGATTTGCGGATTCGCAATCCGCAAAATCCGCGAATTCCCGCGAATTTGCGGATTTTTTTTTTTTTTGTGTTCGCCCGTGTTTCTGCCAGTTCGCGAGGGTTTTGTACACTTTCGCAAATTGCGAACTTACCTGTCGGGTCGCAAGTTTCGCGAACTTGTTGTTTCTACGTGTCCAGCCTGTTTGGGACACTCTTCTTCATCACTGCCACTCTCTGTCACCACTGCCACTCTCTGACTACTCATGCCACCCTCTGGCCCACCCATGCCACCCTCTGTTTCATCACCACACCCTCTGGTTGTCCAGTGTACATTATTTTCGGCAAAGCAAAGCACACCTTCACTGCCTCAAGTGACCTGAATTAATTTGGGGCTGATTCATGTGTCACAGAATATTTTTTTAGCTGGCACCTGCTTCCTTAGTGCGCCCTGATTAGTGATCTTTTGCACTTGCTAAGTGCTTTCATTGTTGCAAAATTAGTTACAACACCTGCCCTGCCCCAACTGACAATAATGAATTAGGGGCTGATTAATGGATTTTAACTTCCAGCCTGGCTCCTGCTTGTCTCCCTTAGCTGTAATTCAGGACCTTTGTGGCATATGTGTAACTATTCTGAGGTTCAGAGCAGGGTCACATAATAGTTTCAACTGGCAACTGAACTCTGGAGGGGCCCCTCAGGAAGCACTCCAGGAAATGGCTACTAATGATGAGCCTGAACTTTTGAACCTGGTAAGTAGTTACTTTCAGTTTTGCTAAGATCGTATTTCTGCAATTTTGCACTTATTCGCGGGGCGCGAACTCACGCGAACAGTGCGAGCAGTGCGAGCAAAATCCGCTGCTCGCGGATTTGCGGATTTTGCGGGAAATTCGCAAATCTCGCGGATTGCGGATTTCCCGAAAATCCGCAAAATCCGCGAGCGGAACGGATTTTCCGCCGGTCCCATATTTAGTTCTGTATTTATGCAAAATCTGTGCAACATCAGAGTAAGAGCATCAGGATGTTAAGGGAATATCACCTAAGTAAGAATGGCGCAAGAGCTGGCATAAACATTCACTCATCCACCTATACATTCTTTTCACTGAGTTAAGCACCTGTAGTAGAAACCTGTCTATAACCTATATGTGACTCATGTCTCAATCGTTTGATTTCTGTGGGAAAAGAAATCAACACAGCTATGCTGGGTCTGCTCTCTGGAAATGGAGGATTGCATTTATTGCCTTCTGCGAGAGGGGCAGGCTTGCTTGGCTCTTGCAATGCTGTGCCTATTCTGTAGGAAACTAAAGCTTGCACTTCTGTTGCCTGATTTGTACCTGCTTGTGCTGATGCTACCATAAATGTACATGCCCTAGGAAGGAGGGAAGCTTGCACTGTTTCTGCCCAAGGTGTACCTGTTCAATGAAGATGGGTGTTTCCGCTGCTGTTGTCACATTTTATTAAATAAAGGAAAAATTGAATGTTATGTTATGTTAATTGCAGCTTATATAGCGCGTAATAACCTGCTGGCCTCTTAGCGCGTATAGAGAAAACTCAGATAGCTACAAGAGTCCCAGGCACATGCAGAATTATACTGTAACCAGAGCTTCCCTGAACAAATACGTCTTAAGGTCTTTCCTAAAGGAAAGGAGGGCAGAGTTTATCCGAAGGTTCTCCGGTAGTTCATTCCAGATTCAGGGAATTTGGACCAAGAATGCTCGGCCACCTTTTGATGCCAGCTTGACTCTTGGAAGAGCCAACAGACCTGCTGTGGATGATCGCACTGTGCATTCCAGAACATAGTTCACCAGACGTTCCTTAATTTAGCTCGAGCCTGACCAAAAAAAGCTTTGTGGGCAATGCAGAGGCCCTTAAGCTTGGCTCTTTGTTTAACAGGGAGCCGATGTAGCTTGTGCAGCAGGGGGGTGGCATAGGCCCATCTAGGCAGCCTAAAAATCAGCCTGGCCGCATCATTCATGATCACCTGCAGCTTGCTGATTCATTTCTCAGGGAAACCAATGTACAGAGCCTTCCTGTAATCCAGTCTAGGCACGATCGTGGCAGATACGATCATTTTTAGAGTGGTATGTGAAAGGAGGAGAGCCAGCTTCCGCAATTGTCGCATTAGACCCAGGCAGGTGTTAACCACCAAGGACACTTGATTGGTAAAGGAAAGGTTGGCATAGATCTTGATGCCCTGACTTTTAACGACATGCACTGGCCTCGGGGCAATGGCAAGTTCCTGCGGCCAGAAGAGATCATTCCAGGGGTTCCTTTTAGCGGAGATCACAAGGATCTTGGTCTTGTCCGGGTTAATTCTGAATGAATAAGCTGTCATCCAGTTCACCGTGTATCTGAGGATGTTCTGAGCACTGGACTGAGCTTGCAAGGAACTATTAATTGCAGAATAAGTTGGGTATCTTCTGCATAATTAAATACTTGACAGTCCACAGCAGATAGTGCTGCCACTAGTGGTTGCAGAATACACTTTGAACAGAAGAGGAGACAGAGCTGAGCCCTGGGGGACTCCACAAGTAAGGTCGTCCTTGTTTGATATTTGGTCGCCCAATTGGGTTCTTTGGGACCTCCTGACAGGAAGGACCCGGTCCATTGATGGTCCAACCCACTGATGCCCAAATTAGCAAGTCTCAGTAGGAGTTGTGCATTTTTTACCATGTTGAACACTGCAGACAGATCTAACTAAATCAGTGCGCTCGCGTCTTTATTATCGGCTCTTGTTCTGAGCTCATCGAGCACGGCCACCATCACAAGCTCAGTGCTGTGATGGGCCCTGAAGCCAGCCTGCCTCCCTTGAAGTACATTATGCTCCTCAATAAAGGATGACAATATTGTGAGGACATATTGCTCCAAAATCTTAGCCAGAAAGGGGAGCTGGGAGATAGGCCTATAGTTTTTAAGGTTGGCCACACCCGCCCCTGGCTTTTTCAGCAGAGGGGTGACTCTGGCTTCCTTCATGCTAATGGACAAGTAGCCTGTCTCCAAGGAATGATTGAGTGCTGAAAGGATCATACTTTCCAGCCCAAGAAGGGCCATACGAAAAATCCTTGGTGGGCAAGGATCGGCGGGGGAGTCAGATTTGACCTTATTCATCAGAAATAATATTCAAGCTGAATTTTGGTTCGGAAAGGCCGTGAGCCTCGCATCCGTGTTGCAGGGGAGTTGGAGCTGGTCTGTATCCGACTGAAGCATTCGGCTGTTGTCTATTTCAGTAAGAATGTCGCCGACTTTCTGTAGAAAACAGCCCTAAAATGTATTGCAGTCCATTGCAACCACTGCCAAGTTTTGCTCTGACTTCTGGCAAAGCTCCTTTAAAATTCTAAAAGTTTCTTTCTGTTTATCGGTGGCCTCCGTTATTCTGGCCTCATAATATTCACCTTTCCTGTCTATTATGGCGTTTTCATATAGCGCTAACAGGGCTTTATAGTGTGCGAGTGCATCTGGATGGTATAATTTACGCCATGATGTTTCAGGTTGGCGGAGGATTTGTTTCCTCTTTCGCAGATCTTCACTATACCAGGGGCTCCCTTGCCCTTATCTCTTATTCTTTCCGTCCGAACCGGTGCCACCTGATCTATAGCCCTACACAGATTTCCCATTATTACTTCACACTCCTGATCGAGGTTATCATATGAAGTTGAGTTTGGGAAGTTATTGGACAAGGCAGCAGTCAGGTTGTCCAGCTGTGCACCATTCTCCACTCAAGAGGGGGAAGGAACAGCTGGCTAGCCAACGGGACCCAACAGCGGATTAAACAATGTTCTGACCAAGCGCAAGGGCTGATGTCAGTGAGAGTCGTCTGTGGCACAGAGGTCCAGACCAGGTCCAAGATATGACCTTTGACATGGGTGGGGGTGTCAAGCAATTGGGAAAGTCCCACCATGCTCATTGCGCCATCAAATTGATTTTGTATACTATGCCAAAACCAGGCCGAAGCCTTTATTGGACCCAGGGCAAAACTAATTGCCGGGTCCTAACCCAGAGACCATAGTTTCAGTAACAGCTTGACCAAACTGTGTGAATCAGGCAATTACTTTTCTTCTCTCTGATTCCTTTTTTTTGATCATCAAATATGAGAGCAGCTTGATATAATTTAGTTCAGGATATGCACTGTAGAAAAACCTCAGTTGTTTGAGGTTTAATATAGCCTTATAGCCCGCCGTAGCGGGCTATACAGGCTATTAAAGTCCTGCTCCCATGTTAAAGGCTCGAGCCGAAGGCAAGTGACTTTAACAAGGGAGTAGGACTTTAATAGCCAATATAGCCCTGCTACAAAGAGCTATAAGGCTATTAGAACATTCTGCCACTAGAGGGCAGAATGTTCTAACAGATAAAACAAAGCTTCTCAAAGCTCGAGGGGTTTTACATCCCCTCGAGCTCCGAGTGGCCTTTGTAAAACATTGGAATGTTGCTCTGCGGTCCTTTACCGGCCCCTAGATGCAGAGAGCACTCCATTATCTACAATGGGACTCCCAACATTCCAATGTTCTAATAAAACTTTCATTGTGGCAGAAGGGGGATAGAGGGAAAGAGTGTGATATCCATCAAGGATTTGAATTGCACAATACCTAATCAGAAAGCCTGGTTTGTTTCAATCCCAGCTTCCAGTCTTGAACAAACAGAGTGACCGTAGGCATTTACTTTCCTCCACTGTGCCTTCTTTTCCATGATCATTTTGAGAGCGCCTTGAAGTAGTTCAGGATGCACACTGTAGAACAACCTCTCTTGTGTCTACTAGGCAATGTTTTTTCTCCATATAGAACAAAACAAGACATCTGATTGGTGTTACTAAAATTGCCACAGGTGAAAGGGTGTGTTTCACTGATTTTAAAAAAGGCTGCTCAGAGTAGTGATATAATCTAAGGTGGCAAAGTGAAACCATCCACAGGACACTTTTTTATGTAAAAGTTCAATCACCGCCTCACAGCCACTACCTTACTGGTGCCTGCAGTGAAGCAGAAAATGCTTAGGAGTTGGCCTTATATATCACGGTCTCAAGGCCTATGCACTCCCGCGGCCCACACACAGTTGCGAGCGCGGCTTGGTAGCATGGGCATGGTCTGTTTCATAGTGCCGGCTGCAAATGCAATTACTTGCCCTTGAAACATGCTGCATAATGACAACCTCGCCAATAACCTGTGGTGAGGCCTGCTTCACCATCCTCCTGTGTTTAACACTTTCAGCGCGGCGCAAATTTTCGCGCGGTGCTGAAGGTTCTAAAAAACGGGCGTGGTCGTGACGGAACGGTTTCGTCATAAGCACAGCCCAACCGGTGCTCATGACGGAACCGCTCTGTCATGTGCATCGAAGGGGTTAATTATGGTAGAAACATCTCAGTAAAAACATTTTGAGCTCATCCGCATAAAATTGTCTGGAGGTACAGCCCAGGGTACAGGGCCGCTATTGAACGGATTTTCAATGGTGGGTTTAGCACTGTGCATATCATGCTTTTTTTAAATTGTAAACTGAACTACCCTTCCTAAATTTCCTGAAAAGATTTCCATTCCACAATCCAATCCATGTTCCAAAGCACAGGAGCATCAGGTACATGAAGGGACCAGTTGGAGGCGGTGTTAGAAGATCTGTGCCAGGGTTGTAATAAAGTTATAATTTGAAATTGACCCACATTGAATCTACTTGACAAATTGCGTTTCAACAACACTGGTAAGAACAATCAAAAGATAAGAAAAGCTACAGATTTGCCTGCAAGGATCCCACAGAGCAAGACAAATTCAACCCAACAGACAAAAGTTGTCAAATGCCTGAGACAAAACTCTTGTACTGATGGGACGAGTGAAGTGATCATGACAGGGCATGTGGGGCTATGAAGTGAAACCCCATGCAGTAGCCACTTTGAATGAGTGAATGAAAGAATTAGGGACTTCTAAAGCTCACTGATCCCCTAAACAAGGGGTGCTAGAGCTGCAGGAGAAAGAAACTTGCATAGGAGCAGGTATGAAGTTCTGGGAAAACAAGTTTTTAACTGCTCCCAGAATTGGGGATAATCTGTTGTGAATCTGAAGTGAGTGGGGAGGGAATATATTAGGTTTGAGAGCCAAGAAAGAGAAAGCACAGCCCCCGGATAGGGACCGCAACAGTAGTGCGGTACTGTCAGCAAGTTGCCTGTGGTAGAAGGAAGGATCCTAGCGGGGCAATAACAGTTGATTTTCTGGCTCAGGTTGACAAGGCTGGTGTTGTGACTGACACAATATACAATGCACAGGGACTTGAAAGGAACACATTTCTGTTTTAGGAGCCACTGGAGATCATTAAGTCTGGTAGATACAGATGGTCCAGGTGGAAGGAAGAGGGACTTTCCATAGTCAAGACATAATATTTATTTATTCTACAGTTTTCTATAGCGCGAACATGACCCATGGGTATCAGAGCGCTTAACATCCTATGGTATGGGTTACACACACAATGTATATAAAGCAATACGATCGTAAAAGCCTGATATAGGGGAAAACAATAACAGGACGGTATTAATTGAGACTTAAGTTACAATGTTCTGAGGTAGTATTTCTTTGGGGTTCAGTCAAATCCTATTCCCATATTGGGTATACAGTCATACAATCAGTGGCAAGTCTTTGGTAGAGTTTGTCTTGTTATGGGAGGATCTTGCTCATAAGAAAGTTCTTGATTTCTTTCTTGAATGTTATAGTGTTTGTAATTTTTCTGATGTTTGCAGTAAGGGAGTTCCATATCCTGGGAGCTACGCCTGAGAATGTTCTCTCATATGTTTTTTCTTCTTAAAGATAGGTGGTTTCAGGAGTAGATAATTGGCACTCCTGACAAGTCTGTTTCTTCCTGAGATTTCTATTTTGTGGGCTAGATATTTAGGTGTGTTGTGATGAATCGCTTTATGGGTGATACATGCCATTTTCATCTCTACTCTGGCTTCGTACGGTAACCAGTTTAAGGCCTTCAAGTGAGGCGAGATATGGTCAAATTTCCTTGATCCTGTAATAAGCCTTGCCGCTGAATTGAGGCAAGCTTTTAGGGGTGCTGTTGAGATTATTGGTAGACCAGCAAGTGTAGTACACCCATATTCTATCCTAGAGACAACCAGTGATTGCACTGCTAGTTTCAAGTCTGTCTCCGTTAAAAAGGATTTCATCTTCCTCAGATAGTTCAAGTGGAAACAGGCGTTTTTTTGCCATAGATTTAATGTGTGTTTTCATATCAAGGTTTTCATCCAGTGTGATTCCGAGAGATTTTGCTGAGTCAACTAGAGTTGGGATGCAATTTAATGCTGTAATCATTTTGGACCATTCTTTCAATAAGGAAAGATTTTTTTGTGGTGTGATGAGTAAGAATTCTGTTTTGTTAGCGTTGAGCTTGAGATGATTGTTAGTCAACCATTTTAGCGATATTTTGAGGGCGTCGTTCATTGTGGTTATGTCTTCCAGGCTAGCAATCTTGATGTAAAGTTGCGTGTCATCTGCGTACAAGTGGTAGGATATTTTCGAATTCCGCAGAATTTCTGTGAGAGGTTCGATGTATAAGTTAAACAGATAGGGAGATAAGGTGGATCCTTGCGGTACTCCGAGTGTGTTAGGGCATGATGGCGATAATGCTTGGTTTCCTAGGAATCTCTGAGTTCTGTTCTTTAAAAATGATTCAAACCGTTTCAGTACAGTGCCAGAAATTCCCATCCTGTCGTGAAGTCTGTTCAGTAATTTTTCGTGGTTAACTGTGTCAAATGCTGCTGACAAGTCTAGGAGGATGAGTAGACAGGATTTATTGTGATCTAGAGCTTGAAGAGCATCATCGACAATGTGTAGGATTGCTGTTTCCATGCTATGATTTGCTCTGAATACCGATTGACAGTCATCTAGCAATGAGAAATTGTCAATATGTTTACTCAGCTGATTCTGTACACATTTCTCTATGAGTTTAGCAAGAAAAGGGAGGTTGGTCACTGGGCGATAGTTGTTAGGATCTGTTGGGTCCACTGTGGGTTTTTTGATGATCGGGACTACTTGTCCAGTCTTCAGGCTTTCTGGCAGGCACCCCGGAGATAGTGAGGCGTTTATGATATCTGTCCATATTGGGATCATAGTATGGCTGATTTCTTTTAGGCATTTTGATGGTAGTGGGTGGTTATAATGGTTGTTGGGTTTCGTGGTCGCAAGTTTTTAGCAATTTCCTTATGGTCTAATAATTTGAAAGTGTTCCAGTGTGCTTTGTTTTTAGTCAACTTGTTTGCATAATTTGGGTCAGATACTGCTGGAGGCGTGTTGTCTTTAATGTTATCTGCGGCGGTCCTAAGTTCTTCTTCCAACTTATTGGCTTTGTTAATGAAGAAGGTAGAGAATTCATCGCAACTTAGTTGTGTTTTAGTGACCTCTTGGACAGATTTTGCCAGCTTGTTGGATTGTTGTTTTATGATTTCGAATAATTTACGTGGTCTGTTTTTGGCGTTATCCAATTCTGTTCTGATGAATTCCTTTTTTTGTGTTGATGATCTTCTTGTTATATTCATTTCTGATTTTTCTAAGTGATTTCAGTGTAGGGGAAGAAGGGTGTTGTCCCCATTTTCTTTCTGCTCTTCTCAAATTACGTCTTTCTTTATTCAATATTCCATTGAACCAAGGATTTTTATTCTTTTCCGTAACTCTTTTTAATTTGAGTGGTATGGTGGCATTGACTATTTCCGTTACTGTGGTGTAGTAATGGTTCGTTAGATCGTTCACATCTTTCAAGTTTTCAGGTGGGTTTAAGTCTCTCTTGCAACTTTTAGCTAGCAGATCCAAATTTAAGTCCCTGATCCATCTTTTCATTTTGGTAGTTTGAGTCGTTTTTATTTTCTCCCGTGTAGGTATTCGGAAGGTTATAGCGTGGTGATCTGACCAGTCGCACTGTTCAATGGAGAGGATTGCGATGTCCTTGTTCTTCGAGATAATCCAGTCCAGTGTGGCCCTTTTGAGTGAGTAGGTTGAAGACAAGCTTGGGATAGTTGTAGATCATTTAAACATTCTTTAAAGGCGTTGACCTGTTTGTCCTTGTTGTCGTTCCAACAAAGATTGAAATCACCCAAGAATATATTATTAATGTCGGAGTTGGTGTTAGCAGTGAGGATCTCCATCAATTGGTCAATGAAGTTCATATTGTTTCCTGGTGGGTGATATAGGGCATGTAGATTGCAGATCTGTTTGTTTTCCGCTCTTATATTAAGCCCTAGGTATTCGCATGATTCGAGGGGGTCGGATTGAAATTGGCCAACTTCTAGAATCGATCTATGGATACAGGCATTACCTCCTCTTGTCTTTATCTGCCTGTCTAGTCTTAGAATGTTGTAGTGCGGTGGTACCAGAAGGTCCAGGACTGGCGATGAGGATTCAGATAGCCAGGTTTCAGTCAGGATTGTTATGTCTATTTCTTGTTTTATGATGATACCTGCTATGTCCGAAGCGTGTTTTGTCGCCGATCGACAGTTGAGTAACAGACATTTTAGAGATTTCTCCGTTCTGGTTGAGGTTATGTTTACCGGTTCCGTGGTTATTTGGATTTGTTGTAGGTTGTTGAGGTTTAATTTCCTTTCCTTCCTAGTGGATGTTCTGTTTGTGTCTATCGCTACCCTTTTGATTTCCTGTGCTTTCATGGGGTCTGATGATTCGTATTCCTGGAGTAGTGCTGTTATGTCGTCTTCAGTTAGTTTGTTTTGGTTCCTATCTGGTCTGTTTTGTCTTTCTGTCAAAGGTAGAGATCACGTGTTATTTATCTCTATGGATGTATTTACTAGCTCTCTGATGAGTTTTACTTCATTCTGCGTATTCTTTGTGATATCATAAAGTTTTTCTATCCCTATCTTGGAGTTTTGTATATCCTTTACTAGATTGCTGATTTGTGTTTGGGTCTCGGAGATATTTCTCATGACTTTGTGTGTCATAGTTTGAATTATCTTTCGTAAGTTCCCATTATCACTATTTCTGTTCATGAGTTTCCGTTTGGAGCACTGTATCATTGTTTTTTTGATATTTCCCTTCGGCCGATTATTATCTCTCTCATTGGTTTTCGGGTTAGTCGTTCTATCATGCTTTGTTGAGCCACAGTTATAACTGTTTTGTGTTCTCTCTGATTTATTCTCGATAAATGAGTTTTCTATTTCGCCTATGACTCTAGGTTGAGGGACTAGATCCCGTGGGTTATTCGACGAGATGTTGGTTTGTACAGTTTCCTGTTGTTCTCTGGTTGGAGTAATGTTTATAGTGTTGGTGTCGGCTGAGCTTGGGTTGTCTGTTGGCGTATTCTGGACTTGTACCAGCCAAGTGTCTCTTATTTGTTTTGGGTCGGGTTTGATTGGGCTACTACTTATAGGGTTATTGTCAGATGAGAGAGGGTTGTCCGTTGACCATTTCTGGTGTTGAAAATGCCTAGCGTCTTTTCTTTGTGTGGCTTGCTCCGGTTCCTGGTGGTCTCTGGTTGTTGAGCTGCTTGTAGAGAGAGTGTCGGGCGGGGTTGTCTTCTGATCTACTCTGGTGACGAGGTGGGTTCATGTTCTCCACATTTCTTTTTAGGGTATCGAAGATGTTGTCAAATTTTTCCAGTCGTTAGAGGCTTGGATCAATACTATACCATTCTTAAAGATAGTTATGCAAATGTCCGCTCTGAGTTTAGGTGATGCCCTGGTCATGAATTTTGTTCCATGTGGGATGTTGGTAGTGGCTTTAATGTGTAGCAGGTTTGTAAAGGTATTGCGCCATTTTGCCCTTCTTCTGGTGAAGAAAATCATTAAGCATGGGCGAATATTGTGAATTCGCGATCCGCGAATTTGCGAATTCGCGATCCGCAAAATTCGCGAGTTCGTGCGAATTTGCGGCTTTTTTTATTTTTGCGTGTTCGCGGTTGTTCGCAGGGCGCTTTGCGCGTTCGCGGGTGTTCGCGGGGCGCTTTGCGTGTTCGCAGGGTTTTTATTTTGCCTGGTTAATCACTGCCACCCTCTCGTTTTTTATGCCCTTCTGCCCTCTGTACCACTCGTTTCTGTGCCCTTCTGCCCTCTGGCCCACTCATTTTTTGTCCCCTTCTGCCCTCTGTCCCACTTTTGCACTTTTGTGCCCTTCTGTCCTCAGCCCCACTTAGAATGGCGCCGGCAAGCTGCCAGCGCCATTCTAAAATAGCTACAAAGAGCTTCAACAGGAAGCACTAATAGATAAAGTAAAGCAGGTGCTCGAGTTGAAAGTCAAATTAAGTTACACAATCATTAATCACCCCAAGTTTTGGGTGATTAATGATTGTGTAACTGAATTTGAGCTTCAACTCGAGCACCTGCTTTACTTTATCTATTAGAGCTTCCTGTTGAAGCTGACTTTGTAACTATTTTAGAATGGCTCTGGCAGCTTGCCGGCGCCATTCTAAAAGAGTTACAAAAGTCAGCTTGAACTTTTGACCCAATCCGTTCAGCTCGCGGATTTTGCGGGAAAGTCAAGAATCTTGCAGATTGCGAATTTACCGAAAATCCGCAAAATCCGCGAGCGGAACGGATTTTCTGCCCATGCTTAAAAATCATATCTTTTAAAATGATCCCTTTATCCAGACAAAAGGAAGTGTCAGAGATCAATGTGTCCGGGTTTCTCCTCATGAGGTTATGCTTACATTTTTTGGCTGCATTTTTGGAGAGATATGAAGGGTATAGTATGTTTTAGGTGTTCTTGCCTATTCGTTCCCGGTAATTGTCTTCCATCTTGTGATGTGTGTTGGCGTTGTAGAATAAGGCTGCCTTTTTTCTCGTGGTATTATAATTCTCTTAGCATTAAATACTAATGGTAATTATCACACTTCTATCAAGAATTATCGCAATAGATTAATCTTTAGTAATTGTAAAAGATTCTTGTTATAGTTTCCTTTTCCATGTAGATTCTTCTGTGTTCCACTAGAAATTGCTCTCTTCATATAATTGGTTAGCTAGCCTTAGTTATGAACTTATGGTGTTAAAAATGGACTTTCCAAATTGTCCGCCGTTTTGGTCGACCTTCTATGGGCTGAATACTTTCTCTCTTTCTATTCATAGAATTTGTCCTCTTTCACTTTCCATCCTCTGTTTAGGATTTGGAATAGGCTCCTTTCTCTCTGTCCATTAATTCGTCGGTCCTCTTTCTATTGTATCGGCCTCCGGATAATTGCCATTTTGTAGTACTCTCTCTTTAAACAGCAAGAGCTACCTATCCTTTCCTAAGGAGGGTAATCAAATTGTCCTGAGCGGCCGCCATTTTAAAGTCAGGCGCGCCTCTTCGGAAAATATTTCCTTCAGTCTTCTGCTACATTTATTATCCTTTAGTAGTATTAGTAGTTCTTCTTTTAGCCCCCGCTTGCGTTATTTTTGGTGGCGCAGGGTTCCTTTGAGTTCTTCCCAATTCCCAATTGCTACTCATTCGCCCCGCCTGCTTGCCGTCTCTCACCTCCATTCGGTGCCGCGTTGGTGTACGGCGCTTTCTCCTCTCTTCATTCCGCTTCCAAGTTGACGCAGAGGAGATCTAGGGGCTGTAGTAGTATTCCCAAAGGGGGCGCCGAGCATCCAGGGGCAGTGTGGCAAATCAGCTCATCTGTGTCCGGTGGAAGCCGATGTCTACGTCGATGCGAGGCTATCGACCGTGTCGGGATGAAAACGTCTTGTGGTCGCCTTCCCTTGTCCTCCAGGGCCCTCAGCAGTCGATGGTCGCCTTCCCGTGTCCTCCGGTGCCCTCGGCAGTCGATGATTGTGGCAGTCTCGAAGTCCGGTGAGGGTCAGTCGCGCTGGACTTCGGTCTCTTCCTACCAGGGTAGGTCGTGGTAACTTTATTTTTCTCTCCCTTGCATCCGCTGTTGTTCCACTGATTATCCCAGTGGCCTGGGGGGGAGGGGTTTAATCTGGATTTATATTATATTTAGTTATCCCGAACACTAGGATCTCTCGAATAGGCGGGTCACGCCGTGGGCGTCTGGTCTTGAAATGAAAGGTTGCACTATGGTCTTCCGAGGTGAGATAGGGAGGAAAAAAAGGGAATTCCTCTGATGTTTTTCATCAGAGGAGGACACATCTGGAAACCTAACAGGAGACGGAGAGGTCGCTGTCAATCATGGTGCATAGGTTTTTCATGGAAGGAACTGGTAGTGTGAAGTTGTCAAGCAGACTACAAAATAAATGTCCTATTGCCAAAGAAAACTACCTCTGTTTTGTTCCCATTCAATTTAAGTACATTTTGATCATCCAGTTGGCAATTCATGACATGCATGAATGCAATTTGTTCTGATTTATTGCAATGCTGTACGGTATTGATATGACAATTTGAGTGCCTTTGGCGTATGACATGAAATCAAATCCAAAATTATGGACCAAGACAACAACCGGTGCAATGTGACATTTGAAAAGCATGGAACTGAGATGTAATTCTTGCAGTACAGCACACTAAACCAAGACATTGGCAAACAAAAGGTGCAAGACTGACTGCTAGAGATCTGGATGATAGAAAAGTAGAAAGCCACCTGAGAACGGATTTACAGATTCCCAATTTGGTGGAGAGTGACGTTAAGGACATGCAAACTCGTGTTGGAGGCTGCTGTAAGGTGAAGAAGGTCCAGTACAGGGGCGTGGCTTGGAAGCCCAAGATGGTGGACACAGCTATGTGAGGCTCCGGCTGTGTCAGAGAGGTACTTCAGAATAAAGTGGCATTGGGATGATTTGTGACTGCACAAAATAGAGTGAGATAATAGGGCAACTTGTGGCAGCAGTTTCCTTGAAGAAAGAGATTATTTTCTAGCCTGTTACATGATTTGTAAGAAGAGACGGGATGTGTTTGTTTTAATAAGCATGCTCGTGATGCTCTAGTCAGCTTTTCAAGACCTCCCGAGGAGAGTTATGGCTTAACAAAGAACAATATGGTGGCAGATTTATTGAAGGGTATGCAAGTTTATCTATTCTACAGAAATGTGAAATACTTCTGTGGAGAAGCTAAGTGATTCTTTTCATGAGTGCCTCGTGCCTGGCATGTATTGAAGAAGTGCTGATGTGATTGGTGGGCTTTCCACTCATTTTTATCTCCCATGCTGTGAAAGGCTTCTTAAACACAAATTTAATTTTGCTGTATAGCAAGACAGAGATAATAATGACTTAAAATAATACTGCTCTGCTTTTTAAGTCAATGTGCCTGCTAAGTAAACAAAGCATTTGAAATGTATGCAGCATAATTTAGATAGGGGCATTTAATGTATGGAGAATACAATTCTTGCATCCTTTTTTCTTTAGGATTCTTTTTAAAGCTAAAGACCCAGTACCTTTTTTTTACTTATTTATAACTGAAAAATACTGCTGTGCCTATTTTACACGTGGCTCCTGCAATGGTGTGGTTTTACATGCCCCCAAGTACACATTTCTATTAGGAAGAAGAGCAGCTGTTTTAATTGTTTTTATTTGTTTTGGGTTTTCACATGTTCACATTTTATGGTCTCTAAGCACTTCCATTACATATTGCTGCTTCCAAAACAGTGTCTACAGTTTGTGCTAAGAATGCAATAAATAATTTTCATAGCAAAGAAGGAATCATTTTTATGCATTAACATTAAACTATGCAGGGCTTTTTTTCATTTCCTGCATTTGCTGAGATAGTTAGACCACCTGAGCATAATTCTGACCTTTAATGTTGAATACAGAAATCTATGGCTGAACCTCTGCAAAGTGAGTGAATCCCTTGTCCTGAGTTTGTAGGCACCTTTGAAAGGCGTGAGAAATATCCATAAATGTTTGGAGGTCGGAATGGCATTGCAAATTGCTCAGTCATAACAAAACATCCGGCACTAGTCAAGCCAAACTCCCATAAGATGCATATATATGTATATGTATATATATATTTTCCAAAGTCGCCGTTTTCTCTCCTGCTTCCCCCACAGAACAACGAAAGGAGCGAGACCACTGCGTAGGTGCAGTTTCTTCAGTGCTTTTATTTCGTGCCTAGAGTTTCAGCCTGCAATCCACCATGACGCGTTTCGCCTCAGCAATGAGGCTTGATCACATAGCGTGCCATGGACACAAACAAGGGAATTTAAAGTGCAAGTGCTTAAGTGGATACAGCTGTGCTAGTTACATTTCGTAAACAGTGAAAAAATACTACACGGAACTGGTGAAGAATAAAGGGCATAGTGCCCTACGGGTTCTAAAGCATATAAATGATGAATTAAGGGATGTTAAAACTCAAAAAAATGCATATGAATAAATTCATATATTTACACTCTTTAAAATTTCCAACTCCACTTCGAGAATTTCATATATATACACATTATATTACACAAAGATCTCTTCATCATATGCATCTAAGTAAATACACTCTATATACAACCTACTATTTTGGTTAATACCTTAAGAACCCAAAGTTGTCACTCCAATTCATTTCAAGAACCAAGTGTAGATCACACTGTCATAAAAATATTACCCATGTGGGCATAATCCAATACAGCACAAGCTCATAAATCCAATGTAATACGCACTAATAAATTACCCTTTTACGGTTGCTGCAGATCAAAAAGTGTAATTGAGTGAAAAGTGCTAGTGCTAACATTAAAAACATACTACAGATTATATCAGGCTGCAGAGTCAGATTAAAAAAATTCGAAACCCTTTCTGGGGGAACTCATCAGTAACTATATATATATATATATATATATATATATATATATATATATATATATATATATATATATATATATATATATATATATATATATATATATTCACTGAAAAAAACCATAGGTTTCACACCAGTTATAGTTAGCTGGAAATTTTACTGACATAAAACCATTGAAATTCCCACGTTATAGTTAGTTGGACTCACTATAACTTGCGCGCCTGCAATGCACTGCTGATGACGTCACATATTACATCACTCATGACATGGTCAGTGACATCACTCATGACATCACTGATGACACCATCCAGGGAATGTGTGTCTTTCTGAAAAATATATATATCACCAAGAACTCCTCCGTATATATATATATATATATATATATACACATACATACATACACACACACACACACACATTATATATATATATATATATATATATATATATATATATATATATATATAATATATATATATTATATATATATATACATATATGTTAAATAGCTTACATCAAATATGTACTTTACAGTAGCGGCTGCTGACATTGAGAAGTGGTGGGGGCCAGGGGTATACAAACCAAACAAATCACGAAAGACAGAATTATATATAAAAATGCACTTACCTGCTGCTCCGATGGCTGCCCCCTTACTTCATGATCCCCGCCTCCCGGATATCTAGGAACTGCTGCACACTACACAGAACCCAGATACCAATCCCAGAGCTGCTCTCGTGCTTGGTTTTGGTCTGAGCACTCAGACAGAGACTGGGAGCTTGTCTTGGTTCTCCCCCCGGCCGTACATCACAGCTTCGGTTGCAGAAAGGTTCAGTGCGCATGACGGTTTGGCCGGCCCCAGACAGCTGGCCAACCGTCATTTGCACTTAGCGTTGCCCACCACTCCCCCTTCTCCCTGGTGCTGCAGCTGCAGTGTCAGTACGGCTGTATTTAACATGGGACTTGCCCATGTGTAATG